>NW_005435085.1:1917259-1918187 GCF_000147415.1 Chlorella variabilis | reverse complement strand
ATCGGGCGGGGAGGGCGGCCCGGATTTCCCAGGCCAAATTGGGCCGCCCTCGAGCAAGAGGCGGCCGGTCTGTGTGCTGAATGAATGAATGAACCATTTAGACATGAAATCACAGCAGATCTCAAAAGGTGTTACCCTGTGTTACAGTCACCCCGCTATGATAGGCCGCGTGAGCAGACCAGGTAGGCCTCCCGGTAAGGATGTGCCCCATGATGGGCATGATGGCCCCCCACCTGGAGGGTCATTGGGGACATCATCCTCAATCATGCATCATTCTCCCTCCCGTTTGTTCTGTTGGCATCCCAGCAACCGTAATATGCTTTCTAGGACATGAGCCACCACTTTAGGGTGAAGGTGGTTAGCAAGACCACGGCCCCCAGGCCTCTAGACGGGCCACAGCCAAAAAGATCCCGTGCAAGTAGACCAGGACAACAAGCTCCCTTCAATGTGCCAGGGCAGGCCAGGCGGCGGGGTGAGAGGGATGACAACGAGGATGAGCGAGCACCCAGCGGCTTCTTAGGCTGGGGCGACCGGCAAGGACGCAAACGTGATCACTGGGAGGCTCGGCTCGGAGCGGACGTGGATGCCTTCTTGGCCTCTCTGCCGGGCCGGGCGGCGCAGCAGCGGCAGGAGCGCCAGCAGCAGCTCCAGCAGCGGCAAGCCCAGCTGGCCAGCATGGAGCCGCTTCCTTGCCACTTAGCAGCAGAAAATGGCAGCTGCTGTGAGTTGCACAAGACGGGCAGCCAGGCAGCTGTGTTTTATGGGCCGCTCGGCGTGGTGGGCAGGCTCACGTTGCCGGTATGGGAGTGCAAGACGCATGGGCGCCCCAATATCACCGTGCACCCTCTCCAGATCAGCTGTGTGCCGACTGCGCCAGTCAATAACACCAAGCTGCTTGATGTGGAGCTTGTCAGGCAGTCCGCTGCTG
>NW_005435085.1:1833497-1907775 GCF_000147415.1 Chlorella variabilis | reverse complement strand
CGGCGGCGGCGCGGCAGGCAGCGGCTGGCATACGGGCTGTGGGGGCTGGCTGGCTGGCTGGCTGGCTGGCGGCGGGCTGGCGGGCTGGCGTGCGTGCGGCCGGGCGATGGGCATGGCGGCGGCAGCAGCGGCGGCGGCGGCAGCGGCGGCGGCGGCAGCGGCGGCGGCGGCGGCAGGCAGTGTAGGCGGCGCAGGCGTGGGCTGGGCAGGGGCAGCAGCAACAGGGGCGGCAACGACTTCAGCTGAGGGCGGCGGGAGGGGAGCCGCTCGCCACCAGCATGTGCTGCACCTGTAGTCAGCGGTGATCTGCCAGCTGGCACTGAGGTGCACCAGCGACCCACCTTCTTGGGCATGTCGGGATAGAACTGGTGATCCCAGGGGCTGAACAGGCTGTTGGTGACGTACAGGCGCCGGCCATCCAGGCTGAGCTGGATCATCTGGGGGCCTCCCTGAAGCTCCACGCCCTTCACAGTGGGCACCTCGGGCTGCTCGGGGCTGTCCTCAGGCAGCCCCTCAATAACCTGCGCAGCGGAGGGTGGACAGCAACAAGCGGCAGCGCACCATCAAGCGGTTTGGATTGCCCCTGGGTCATGCCTGTTCACCTGCGCTGCATGCAGCTGTGCAGCTGTTCGTGACAGCAGCTGTCGCCAGCTGGCTCGCGCACCTTGACGGGGCCGCCCTTGCGCAGGGAGCCTCCCAGCCAGATGCGGTTGCTGAACTTGGGGTTGGCGGGGTCGGAGACGTCGTACTGCACCAGGTCGCCGCGCAGCCAGTTGGAGAAGTACAGGTACCTGCGACAATACAGAGGCAGTACAGCTGTGTTGTAAGATCACCCGCCAGGACAGGTTGTGAGCTACCCACTGAGGAGGCCACGCTGTCTGCTCCCTTGCCTGGCTGCCGGCCCCGATTCAAGCAACGATTTGGCCCAGTCAAAGGCCCAACCAAGCTGTAGAGCACGGCTCACTTGTCGTCCATAGAGACCAGGATGTCGGTGATAAGGGGCGGCATCTCGGGCAGCACCCAGCCCTCCACCTTGACCCAGGGCTGCTTGATGGCCACGTTGGTCTTCCAGCTCACGGATCCATTCACCTCCTGCAGGCAGCGAGGGAGCAAACGGGTATGGCGTGGCACAACCGTATGATCTGTGCCACACAGAGCTCGCTTCAACAAAGGAATGGCAGGAAACACCTTGCATCACAGGCTTCCTGGCCCCATGCATGCTGCCACGCGAGCCCAGACCAACCTTGGAGATGTGAATGACGTTGGAGGAAAGCGCGGCGCCCACATAGCCATGCGCCTTCCAGGGGTCGTGCAGGAAGCGGGTCTCCAGCGGGATGAGGCCATCGCTGCCCAGGCTGATTTTGCGAACCAGCAGAGCAGAAGGGCAAAGCAGGCGCAGCACGTGGACGGAGGGACCAGGCAGCCATTTGGCGGCAACCGCGGTGCGCATGCAAGGGCTGCTGGGCTGTCTGCCGCTGCGTGGCTGAAGCGCAGCTCACCTTCTGGACGAGCTCCCGCTCCTTCCAGCTCCAGATGTACAGCTGGTCGCCATACCTGTGGGCCGATGCAGGTGTTGGGCGGGTGTGCAGCAGGGCTCAGCAGCAGGCGCTCTTGACTCTGCCACCACACCGCCCAGCAACAAAGGAGTTGGACTCGGTCCCAACTGCAACCAAAAAAGCGCCAGGAGCGCCACTCACTTGGTGGCCACCTCTGCCGGGTTGAAGCCCTTGAAGAACTCGGAGGGGGCGCCCCAGGAGGTGGACACCAAGAGATCGTGGTGGGGCTGGTACCTGTGGCAGCAGAGAGAGGGCAGGTGAAGGGCAGGGGCGGGGGTGGTAGCCAGGTGGCGTGCCTGGCGAGCTTCAGGTGCAGCGCTGGCAGCCCTGCTCGCTGGCCCTGCTTTCTTCCTCACCAGAAGTCGTAACCAAACTCAGTCGTGTCCTGGGACCACGTCTTGTCCTTGACCTGCAGGGAAAGGGTGGGGGAGCACAGCAGGGGGCGGGTGCTCAGTGCTGGCGGGTGTGGGCTGGGCAACGGCTGGCGGGCAGCAGATGGAGCGGCAGCAGAGTTTGCTAGGCTGCTGCTGCCACACAGAATCAGCTGCAGCCCTCGCCTTGAACGTCTCTCCGTCCAGCAGCACAAACCCGCCCTTGTTGTTGCCCTCGGGGTCGCCCATGCCGCTGATCATCACGTTGCCGTCAGCCAGGCAGTGGGAGGAGTGCAGGTAGGAGAGGCCAGTCTTCTGCGGCAGGCGCAGGCAGGCAGGTTCAGTGTGATTGTAGCAGAGGGATGGGCGAGCAGCGCCCCAGCCAGCAAGTGGCAGCCAGCCGCCCAGCCCACCTTGATCTCCTCCGGTTCCACAATCTTGGCCAGGGAGGGCTTGCGCGGGTCGGTGGCCACATCAAAGGCTGCAGGGCGGAGAGAATAGCAAGCAGGCATGCGTCAATGCTTACGCGGAGCGGCAGCGGGTAGGTGCAGCCGAAAGGGACTTCCGCTCACCGTACACCCTGCTGCTGCCCAGCGCCGGGGCCACCAGATACTTGCGCGCCTTGCCGCTCTTGTCACCGCAGCTGGAGCAGGCATTCCAGCCTGCACAGGAGGGAGCCGTGGAGATGCGAGCTTAGGTTTTTTGTGCAAGGGAAGCTGGCACGGCTGGGAATGGGACTGGCTCCTGCACAGCATGCAGCTGCGCGCCGTGGTTGCTCACCGGAGTGGTGCAGCTCATCGCCCGTGTAAGGCACTGGGGTGCGGGCGATCACCTGCACCACAGGCAATGGGACCCGGGATGGCAGCAGTGGGCTGGGTGGCAGCAAGCAAAGAGCAGGTCTATGCAGAATGCGCGCAGGATCCAGGGCATGCCAGCAGGCAAGCTATTTGTAATACAGACTGCCGTTCAGTTGCGGCGGTACTGCTCGGCAGCGCCTCGCCGCCGCCAAACTTTTGCACCTGGCTGAATGTCGGGCTCGCTTCGTCGGCATCGATTGTGGCCAGGAAGTCTGCACAGAAGGAGGACACGTGAGGTTCCTAACGCAGAGGATCCCTTGGGTGATCCCGACCCCCAGCGGCTCTGCAGGCTCCCCGCGGCGCTCCAAGGGCGCCTCACCTGGCCTGGCTCCCTTGGGGATGGTGCACACAACATACAGGATCTTCTCCCGCTCTGCGCTCCGAAAGGCCTCGCCAGGGGTGGCCCAACCCAGTGCACTGTGCTCGCAGCACGCCATTCTGATGATCAACAACGTCACAAATTATGTCCAGGGCCCCGGAGAGGCAAACTCGCATTCTGTGATGCCTCCATGCGGGACAGATTGTCCCGCCAGGAACTTGCGGCGAAGTTGCTGCAATTTTGGCCTGTGGACCAGAATCGCAGCACGAGGATCAGCTTGCTTAACGTCAGAGCTCTGGCAATTGCACGCCGATACAACGCGCAACTAGGGTTGTTTCCAGAGCCCGACCGCTCCGCCTGGACCGCCCGGGGAATCAAACACCTCAGCAGAAAGTGCCTGGGAGCGGCTGGGATGCAAGCCGGCGGTGCCACCCGTGCTGCGTCGCCGCCGCCGCCGCCGCCGCTGCAGCGCTGGACATTTCGCTGGCGGCGACCATTGCAAAAGTGCGAGACATTGTAACTATAAAAAATAAACAGACACCTCGCACACAAGGCAGAAGGGGCTGTGGCCTCTCATGAGATCAATTGTGTTGCCTGCTGTGCATGCGCACCCTCTCGATGGCGGCCGCAAGCATGCATGCTCGGCTTTCTGGCTCAGAAAGGCCGGGCCTACGATGCCGCCACCTTCTCCGCATATGCTGGGTCTGTCTCCACGACCCAGATGTCAGAGCTGCAGTCGCCGCCTGCAGTGGGCAACCTCAGCAATGGTGTGAGAACTTCCGCTGTGCCTGCATGCCCCCGCCGGCATACCACGCCGTGCCCCACCTGGGTAGCGCGTCTCGTGCGCCAGAGCCGGGCCCTCCGGCTCTGCGCCAAAGTCCACCAAGAAGTCGGGGTTCAGGCTGAGGGCGCCGCCATTCTCCAGGTCCACATCCACGCGGATCAGCTGGGAGCCCTGCATCGACACACGGCTTGTAGAGGTGGCTGGGCCAGGGAGGGCGTGCCGGGGGAGAAGTGCGCATGTGCTGCAGCTGTAGCCAGCGGTGATCTGCCAGCTGGCACTGAGGTGCACCAGCGACCCACCTTCTTGGGCATGTCGGGATAGAACTGGTGATCCCAGGGGCTGAACAGGCTGTTGGTGACGTACAGGCGCCGGCCATCCAGGCTGAGCTGGATCATCTGGGGGCCTCCCTGAAGCTCCACGCCCTTCACAGTGGGCACCTCGGGCTGCTCGGGGCTGTCCTCAGGCAGCCCCTCAATAACCTGCGCAGCGGAGGGTGGACAGCAACAAGCGGCAGCGCACCATCAAGCGGTTTGGATTGCCCCTGGGTCATGCCTGTTCACCTGCGCTGCATGCAGCTGTGCAGCTGTTCGTGACAGCAGCTGTCGCCAGCTGGCTCGCGCACCTTGACGGGGCCGCCCTTGCGCAGGGAGCCTCCCAGCCAGATGCGGTTGCTGAACTTGGGGTTGGCGGGGTCGGAGATGTCGTACTGCACCAGGTCGCCACGCAGCCAGTTGGAGAAGTACAGGTACCTGCGGTGGTGATTATGTGGGCAGGGACATGGGCAGGCATCAGCATGGCAGTGCATGCATCTGGTGTCATTCGTACATGAAGACGACAGCCTCAGAGCTGCTGCCAGCTGGCTGGTGCAGTTCAGTTTTTTGTAGCTTGCAGCACAACCACGCAGCCAACTCACTTGTCATCAAGGCTGATGAGGATGTCGGTGATAAGGGGCGGCATCTCGGGCAGCACCCAGCCCTCCACCTTGACCCAGGGCTGCTTGATGGCCACGTTGGTCTTCCAGCTCACGGATCCATTCACCTCCTGCAGGCAGCGAGGGAGCAAACGGGTATGGCGTGGCACAACCGTATGATCTGTGCCACACAGAGCTCGCTTCAACAAAGGAATGGCAGGAAACACCTTGCATCACATGCTTCCTGTCCCCATGCATGCTGCCACGCCACAGGACGCCCAGACCAACCTTGGAAATGTGAATGACGTTGGAGGAAAGCGCGGCGCCCACGTAGCCATGCGCCTTCCAGGGGTCGTGCAGGAAGCGGGTCTCCAGCGGGATGAGGCCATCGCTGCCCAGGCTGATCTGCGGAGCAGCAGAGCAGAAGGGCAAAGCAGGCGCAGCACGTGGACGGAGGGACCAGGCAGCCATTTGGCGGCAACCGCGGTGCGCATGCAAGGGCTGCTGGGCTGTCTGCCGCTGCGTGGCTGAAGCGCAGCTCACCTTCTGGACGAGCTCCCGCTCCTTCCAGCTCCAGATGTACAGCTGGTCGCCATACCTGTGGGCCGATGCAGGTGTTGGGCGGGTGTGCAGCAGGGCTCAGCAGCAGGCGCTCTTGACCCTGCCACCACACCGCCCAGCAACAAAGGAGTTGGACTCGGTCCCAACTGCAACCAAAAAAGCGCCAGGAGCGCCACTCACTTGGTGGCCACCTCTGCCGGGTTGAAGCCCTTGAAGAACTCGGAGGGGGCGCCCCAGGAGGTGGACACCAAGAGATCGTGGTGGGGCTGGTACCTGTGGCAGCAGAGAGAGGGCAGGTGAAGGGCAGGGGCGGGGGTGGTAGCCAGGTGGCGTGCCTGGCGAGCTTCAGGTGCAGCGCTGGCAGCCCTGCTCGCTGGCCCTGCTTTCTTCCTCACCAGAAGTCGTAACCAAACTCAGTCGTGTCCTGGGACCACGTCTTGTCCTTGACCTGCAGGGAAAGGGTGGGGGAGCACAGCAGGGGGCGGGTGCTCAGTGCTGGCGGGTGTGGGCTGGGCAACGGCTGGCGGGCAGCAGACGGAGCGGCAGCAGAGTTTGCTAGGCTGCTGCTGCCACACAGAATCAGCTGCAGCCCTCGCCTTGAACGTCTCTCCGTCCAGCAGCACAAACCCGCCCTTGTTGTTGCCCTCGGGGTCGCCCATGCCGCTGATCATCACGTTGCCGTCAGCCAGGCAGTGGGAGGAGTGCAGGTAGGAGAGGCCAGTCTTCTGCGGCAGGCGCAGGCAGGCAGGTTCAGTGTGATTGTAGCAGAGGGATGGGCGAGCAGCGCCCCAGCCAGCAAGTGGCAGCCAGCCGCCCAGCCCACCTTGATCTCCTCCGGCTCCACAATCTTGGCCAGAGAGGGCTTGCGCGGGTCGGTGGCCACATCAAAGGCTGCAGAGAGTTGCGACATCACAGCATCAGGTGAGCCTTCGAGGCACATGCGGCTTGTGCGGGGAGCAGGCGTGTGCCCGCCACTGTGGCAGAGGGACCTGAAAAGAATGGCCACGAGCTGCCGTGAGGCTCACCGTACACCCTGCTGCTGGCCAGCGCCGGCGTCACCAGATACTTGCGTGCCTTGCCGCTCTTGTCGCCGAAGCAGCTGGAGCAGGCGTTCCAGCCTGCGGAAAGCAAGGAGCACAAACTGGGCATGAGGATGCCGTGTCCAGCAGGGCTGAGGTGTGAGCGGGGTTCCACACATGTTCACAAACACCAGAGCAATTGCTGTCCACAGGTCGGCAGCGAATGCCCTGGTTCCCACAGGCGACATCGCTGCCTCAGCCGGTGCGGCGCTGGCGGCGCGACCATGCCTTCCGCAGCTCACCGGAGTGGTGCAGCTCATCGCCTTTGTAGGGCACTGGGGTGCGCGCGATCACCTGCGCATGCGGTGAGTGTCGATGGTGAGGCCGGGGGTGCAGGCGGCTCACCTACACACAAGCGCCAGCGGGCTACCGCCCCCTGCGCCTGCTAGCACGGAGGCTGCGCAGCTGGCACCGGCTCTGCCCCAGCGGCCACAATTCGTCCTGCCTGTGAGTATGTCGCTGACTCAGGGTCTGCGTCGATCGTGGCCAGGTAGTCAGGGCCTGCAGTAGCCAATATGTTGCGTTCTGCTACTCGTACCAGTGGCTGTGGCAGGCAAGAGGGTGGGATGAACTTACGGCTGTGATCAGGGACGACTGCGATAACATACAACAGGCCTTCACGCCCATCCTCTCCGCTGTTGAACGCGTCCAATGGGGTGGCCCACCCCAAGTTGCTGCCGTTCTTCCCGCAGCACGCCATCGCGATGTAATGTTTGTGGGAGAGAGCGGATGGCAATCAGGTGCCAGCTCTATTTGCAGGAAGGTGCCAGCATCGCACCTCAGCAAGCAAAGCAGGAGCGCGCAATTTGCTCATCATTGTAGGCTTGCAACCGTTTGTTATTACAAGGCAGGGCTGAAAGCATCGCGTGCAAGTCGGCAGCGCCCCTCCAAGTGCGGCGGCGGCAGCGGCGGCGGCGACACGGGCCATCAGCCCCCTTTTGCAAACATTTGCGGCACCACCACCTCCAGCCGGTCCGACGAGGAAAACTCATTGGTGCCGGCCGGCAGCACCATGACGCCAGCCAGCTCGAACTTGTGCCCGTCCCCGCTCGTCTTCTGCCGCACCGTCACCCGCACGCGGCACTCGGCGTGCTGCGTGGCCTGCACGGGCGGGCACAGGTGGACAGGACACAGCATGGCAGGGACAGGTGACAAGAAGCCTAAGCTACGCGCTCCAAACCACGCCCAGGGGACAGGCCCCGACTTGCTCACACCCAGCCAGCAGCCACACCCATGCCCACAGCCCTGGTGGCCACTGCCTCTCCTCCACCCCTTGCCCACTCACCGCAAACTCTGCCGTCATCAGCATTGACGCCTTCTCCTCCCACAAGGCATCGATGTCGCTCTCCGCACACTCGCACCCCGACACGCACGCCACCCGAGCGATGCCCATGGCCGGGTCATAGCTGGCCAGGTAGGAGAGCACCACGCGGTTGCTGCTGCCGTCGGGTGACCCGGCCACCCGGCTGTCGATGCTGAACTCCAGGGTGGAGTCGGGCTCAGTGGCCACGAAGCCCCACTTCTGTGCAAGGCAGAGCAGGCAGTGGGTCGCAGTGACTGCACAGCGAGGGAGTCAACGACAAGGGAGCAGGCCCCGCCCCACCAACGGCTGGTGCTCCCGACCCAGCAGAAGCTGCTGCCTACCTGCGCCTTGCGCTCCGTCGCCTCTGGCCGCTCGTTGATCCAGTCAAAGCCGTCGGTGCTGTCCACCAGGGTGTGGAAGTCATCCTGCCAGGCATGAAGGACAGCGCAGTGCGGCCGGCTTTGGACCACAGCAAGCCGCCGCAAACAACGAGCAGTGCGCCTCAGCTCCGCTAGACGGTAATGCTCCTGTTCCCTTTGATGGTACCCAGAAAGGGGCGGCGCAGCCTCACCCCAAGCCAGCAGGACGACGTGTTGGTTTCATAGTTGCCTGGCGTCAGCGGCGGCACCAGCAGCTCCCTTCGTGTTGCCTCCTGCCCTGCCAGTGGCTGAATGTTGAGGCTGATCACAGTGGCCTGCACCATGCGGATAAGCAGCTCTGCCAGCATCCTGCAGCAGCAGCAGCAGTGGCAATTTGGTCACCGAGGGCTACACGCTGATTGCACCAGACCTGCTTCTCCCATTCAGCAACAGCAGCTTGGATCCGCAAGCAGGCGACCCACCTGTGCCCTGTGGGGCCCCACGGATGCACCTGCAAAGATGGGACACAGAAAGCAGCGCCATGCAGGGGAAGATCTGGCAGGAATCAGCAGCAGTGCAGACCACCTCATGTCGGGAGCAAACCAGAGCAGCACGGCAGTAAGCCCACAAAAGCTGGCTGACTGGCAGGCAAGCCCGCCGCCCAGGTGCTTCTGGCACCTGGTCATAATACAACGGGTAGTTATCCAGCGGCAACGGGTCCTTTCCGTACAGTTTGACGCTGGTGGTGACCTGCAGCCACAGCAGGATGTGCATTCCCCAGCTGCTCCTGCCGAGGCAGACAGGCCGGCAGGCCCACACCGGGCTGCATCGGCATGCAGCTGCATCGGCATGCAGCAGCGCAGCCCGGCATGCATGATACAGCTGCCTGATTGAAGCAGGCCCAGCAGCAAAGCACACTCACGTCAAAGCCATTCTTGCCGTCCAGCATGTGCCGCCAGGCTGCCGCACGCAGGGAGGCCATGGGCAGACCATAGAACTGAGCCATGACCTGCACCTGGTTCTCAACCGACTGCAGGCAGGCAGGCAAGCAGCAGCACAGTGAGCAATGCGGCTCTCAGCAACAGATATGGCAGCCCAGCCGAACCCAGCGCCGATTAACTTGCGCCGAGCATGTCTGCCGCACCGCCTGCAGCAGCTGTTGCAGCCAACACGCTCCCTCCCTGCCCAGCCCAACCCACCCGCTGGTACACCTCCCGGTTGGGGAAGCGGAAACCGTACACATTGAGCATGAGCACCGCGGGCTGGTGCTTCTGCTTGAGCATGCGGCGCACGAGGCGCTCAATGCCCAACTGCACAGGCGTGTTGACGTAGTGGTCTTTGCAGTAGCACCTCTCAGGCTCCGTGCCATCAAAGGTGGTCTGCTCCAGCACGTAGATGTCGGCAGTAGGGATGAGCGTGTCAAAGCACTGCGCAAACACGCCGCTGAAGGTGCCCGCCATGCCAGCGTTGACGACCGTGGCGTTGGCGCGCGGGAAAGCGGCGCGCAACCAATCCCCAAACTGCTCCACATATCCCGGCCAGTTGGTGCGCGTATTGTCCCAGTCCTTGCCGCCCGCGCCAGAGGTGATGGAGGCACCCACCGTGACCACCCGCACCTGCTCTCCTGCAGCATCAGCAGCGGTGGCCGGCCACAGTACATGCTTTCTGGCTCGTCGCAGGAGCATGGCTGCCATGTGCGATGGCAAAACACACCGCACGAGTGCTGCCACATGCTGCTGAAGTCCTCAGCGGCCGCAGCGGCAGCAGCACAAACCTGCCATGAGGCGGGCCAAGTGGCGCCGCAGGCGCCGCGAGTCACCGAAGCTGATGGCTCGCTCCATTTCGTGTCCGGCTAGCAGAAACTCGCGCCGCAGCAGCACATCCCTGTCCAACATGAGCCCTGTGACAGGCTCCGGCCGCGCATAGCTGTCCTTGTCGCTGGGCGGCACCTGCGGCAGCCGAGCGGCGGCGGCGGCGGGTGGGCGGGTGGCTGCGGCAGGGCGCGCAGCGAGGCGCCAGCGAGATGGCAATGCATGCGGAAACAGAGAAAGGGGGAAGAATGGCGGCAACAGACGGCAACAGGCAGGTCTGTTGGGCGCATCGCGGTGGCGCAAGCGCAGATGCGCACCGCTTCGTGGCTCGCGACTAACAGCGCCTCCCCGCGGAGTTCGGCGATTCGCGGGTTTGGCAAGGCGCGCAGGTCCACGCGCCGGGCCGCAAGCACGAGGGCGACCAGGCACACTGCAGAAAGCAGTGCAGGCTTTAGCCAGGCCGGGCCCGGCACCGGCGGCTTGGCGGTCATCACCGATTTCAACTGCGCCAGCTGCGTTGGAGGACTTCATGTTCAGCTTCTGCACTGCTGGCACCTGCTGGCGTCTGTCCCTGGGTGGACCCCGCCCCCGCCCCCCAGGGGATGCCTGATCATCAAGATGTAAGGTTGAAACTCATGTTTGGTTGTCGGAGGCCCTGATCATGACCACCCCCGATTTTGGTACAGCCTCATGCCAGTGTGCTGCTCAGAGGCCAGAGACTTCTGGGAGAGGCAGCGTCTCTGTGTATCGCTTGCGATGGCTCTGTAGCGGCATGGCACCCCCGCAGCGCCCCAAGAGCAGCAATCGACTCGTCGCAGCAGGCCTGGTGCTGTTTGGCGCGTCTATGGCCGCATTCCCCCTGATCTACACACGCAACGGTCCCACTGTGAGTGTGAGGGGGCAGCCTGGACGACACCTATGTCCCAGAACCTCGCCTCACCCACCCACTCAGCCTCCCCTCGCCCCCTGTTCCACGCGGGGATGCGCTCTGCAAGCCCAAAGAGAAGGGAATTGGGCAGATCGGGTGGATTAACCGGTGGCAGCTCCCTGCCGCCACCCACCGCCGCCCGCGCCGCTGCCTGCACCTCTCTTTTGCCCTCCTGCCTGCAGCTGACTTACAAGGAAGGTCCCCTGGCCGGCCAGGCCGCCATCCGTGGTGCCTACATCAACACCGCCTCCAAAGACGTGGGCATAGACCACGACTACCAAAAGGCAGGCCCAATTTGCTGCTGCTGAGCTTGCCGTTGGTGATGTGGCTCCCGCATTCAACGCAATGACGCAATGAGCAGCCTTCAACCTGCAACCGACAGTCGGTTGTGTGCATTGCTGCTGCAGTACAAGTCCGATCCCATCGTTGGCAACGCACCCATTGGTCGGGAGTCGTAGGCGCAGCAGTGCCGTGACATTCTCGGCCGCAACCCCTACCACCTCGCTGAGAGTGTTCGGGAGACGTCGAAGACGTCTGGACCTTAGGTTTGTTTTCTAGCTGATTTATACACTACCATGGGAGCACCATTGCAGACCCGCCCAGCCGCAGCACAGTTGCCGGCAGCGGCCGGGCAGCAGCGTCGCCGGCTGAGGGGTGCGGCCAGCGTCCTTCGGTCAGTCTGCCAGACAAATGGTGGTGATGCAGCAGAGCCCTGCAACAGGGAGGCGCAGCTTGAGCAGCAGCAGGCCGGCCGGCCAGCGGAGCAGCAGCCGCAGCAGCCGCAGCAGCCGCAGGCATTGTCGATGCCTGTACAGACGCTGCGCCAGCTGGCCAAGACTGCGACGGGGGTTGCCACGGCAGCAATGCTGGCGCTGGGCTCTGTGGCGCCGCTGCCGGCAGCAGCTGTCCTGAACAGCCCCATTGCCTCGGTGCCACGCTCAGCTGACGTGGCGCTGCGTCGCTCCATCCCAGCCTTCAACCAGGATGTGCGAACGGTGCAGTCGCGGCTGGAGGTGGGCTGGCTGCTGAGCTGGCGCCTGCTGATGCTGAGGTGGCCTTTGCAGTTGGACAGAGGCTGCTTTGCCCCGAACCGACAGTCTTGCTGAGCCACTCTTGAGTGTCTCATTTGGTTCCCCTCACAGGCCATCGGCTTCAAGCTGCGCATCCCGCAGCGCAAGCCCTGGCAGTCGATGGCCGAGGACACGGCGACCGCGGCGGCGCTGGCCGCCGACCAGCAGCTGATGATGGCTGGGGTGCTTCCGGGAGATGAGGCGCAGGCAGAGGAGCTGTTGGCAGAGCTGCGCGTGCAGCTGGACAGGTGCGCTGCGGCCAGGAATGGGCATGCAGGCTGGCGGGGGCGCGGCGTGCGTGGTGCAACGGCCCCGTGCCATTGTTGGCGGTCGCGCTTATGTGGCGTGCACCAACCATGGCTTGATGGCTTTGTGTGTTGAGGTGTGTGAGACGTGCTGTTGAGGTGTGCGGCTGGCTGGTGCAGGCTGGCGAGGTCGATCGAGGCCAAGAACCCAGATCGGACCTCTGTGCGAGTGGCCAATGCACTGGAGGAGGTGGCGGCGCTGGAGCTGCTGCAGGCGGGTGGCAGAATGGGCGGGGCTACGGCTCCAGGCCACCAGTGCAGGCGTTGGTGTGTTTGAGCAGTGGCGGCTTGCTGTCGGTGTGCGGCAGCAATTGGAGCCGCAAGCTCCCATCAACACGCATGTCGTTTGCCGCTGCACCGCTGCTCGCAGGCGCCTGGGCTGCCCTACCAGCTCCCTCGCCAGCTCACCGACTACCCTGCTCTAGCAGGTGGGGCAACCCTGCTGCTGGCTCTGGGCCCATGGCTGCTGTGCCGCTGGGATTGCGTGGCCTGTTGGCAACTGTCCCGTTCCGCGGCGGGACGCTGCGCTTGCTTGTGCATGACGTCGCTGCTTGCTGCGCTCGTGGTTGGGGGCACCACAGGGCGGGCTGTTGTGGAGCTGACTGTGGAGAAGGCCAGCGGGGAGCGCGTGTTTGTGGACCAGAACAGCGACGCTGGCCCGCAGAAGCGCGCCAAGCTGCAGCTGGTGCTGGATGGCTACTCAGGTGGGGCGCGCGGGCCCTTGCAGGGCGCTTCGCAAGCTGATGCGCCTGGGCACTGACACTGCGGGATGCGAGTCGGCCATCTGTCGAGATACCTCTACCACCCCAGCTCTGCTCAATGCCTGCCCCCTTGGCCTCTGGCTCGCTGCTTGCCAACACAACCTGCCCATGCTTCATTCTGGCATTTGATCTTTGTGTGCAGCCCCCATCACCGCCGCCAACCTGGCAGCCAACTTCTCTGCGGGTCTCTACAACGGCCTCCCGCTGTCAGTCAACGGCGTCTCCGTGCTGGCAGGCACGCCGGCGCCGGAGGCTGAGGACAGCGCGTTTGATGAGGACGCCCGCGACGCCCCCAGCGGCCTCAAAGCGCCCAGCAGC
This sequence comes from Chlorella variabilis, assembly GCF_000147415.1. Classification (NCBI taxonomy): domain Eukaryota; kingdom Viridiplantae; phylum Chlorophyta; class Trebouxiophyceae; order Chlorellales; family Chlorellaceae; genus Chlorella; species Chlorella variabilis. The sequence continues at coordinate 1,894,483 of NW_005435085.1, read as the reverse complement.
CTGGAGGTTGGCACCAGCGGGGGGGATGTTGGCGGCCGGCGCATGGCGCCGACAGCGCTGCCGCTTGAGATCCTGGCCGCCGGCGACTTTGAGCCTGTGTATCGCTCTACCTTGGACGTTCGGAGCGGCGAGCTGCCTGTGCTGCCACTCAGCATCTATGGCGCAGGCAAGTTGCTTCAGGCGGGTGTCTATGGTCTTGCGGTCACATATGCCTGGTGCTGCTTGTTTCTGCTGACCTGGCTGGTACCGCGCCACTCGCTGCGTGCAGTTGCTATGGCTCACCTTCCTGATAGCAGCGGCAGCGGCTACGTGAGCGGCACTCAGTTCTTCATTTACAAATTTGATCGCACGCAGGCAAGCTTGAACTGTAGCTGCATGTATCAGGCACCAGCTCAGCTGGCTCCCTCGTGCATCACGACCAAAAGGAAAGGCCTCATTCATGGCATCTTCATCCCATGCTGATGTGCAGGCGGGCCTGGCGGGGCTCAGTTTTGATGAGGGCGAGTTCGGTGTCTGTGGTTACGTCACCAAGGTGAGGCGACCATTCTAAAGGGCATCACCCGCTGGACCGCTGCTGCCGCCAGCCCCTGCTTCAGTTGCGGCACATGAGAGGGAGCGCCTCTCCTAGCCATCAACGCTCTGCTGGTCTGCTGCAGGGCCTGGATGCCTTGAGCAAGCTGGAGGATGGCGACCGCATTGTGAAAGCCAAAGTGGTGTCGGGGCTGGACAAGCTCACCTGATGGCTGGAAGCCCGTATCCACACCCTGGCGTTATGGTTTAGAGCGATGCACTGTGGCTGAGCGTGTGCTGTTACAATGGAAAACAAACTGACCAGAAAGGCATAATGGCCAAACAGGGGCAGGGAGCTGAGGCAGAGTGAGAATAAAAGTTGCGCAGATGCAGGGGCAGAGATCGCTGTGAAGGGTCACCCTTGAGCAGCAGAGTGGGCTCTTTGAACTGGAAAAGCCTGGTGCCAGGACCCGGCGTGGTACAGCATGAGGGGGAGCGTGGTGGTATAAAGGAGCTGCAGACAAAGCTGCCGCCATCCATCTTTCCCTGGCAATGGTAGAGGGGGTTAGAGCTCTTGCCAGAGTTTTCTTCTCACATGATATCCTCCATTGAAAGATACCCCGCCCGCTCGCGGTTGCGGCTCTTGCAGGCTGCACAATAAACACCACCACACAAGTCCAGGGTTAGAGCGAGGCCAGGCACCAGGCAGGGGCAGGCAGTCCAAGAGGGCCAAGCGGCAGAGACCAGCGGCAGAAGTGGCAGATAACAGCCAGGAGTGCAGCAAAAGATGCAGCGACAGCAACACTGCACTCACCAATGTCGTTATCCGCGCACACCTCGCAGTCACCGCACGAGGCGCGGCAGTTTCCCAGGGTGAAGGCGTCGCCGCGCATGAATTGCTCGTTGTTCTCGCACTCGCCTGCAGCAGGAAGACGGTGGCAGACGGTGGCAGGCAGCTCAGGGCTGGGGTGGGAGGGAGGGCCGGAGGAGGGAGGCACGCATGGAGCGGGTGCAGCGAAGAGCGCTGGGCGCCAGCGAGTGGCTGCCCACCTGCGTCGGCCCAGGCCTTGCAATCCGCCTGCGCGTCCTTGCACTCCTCAGGGTAGACAATTGCCTCGGCCTGCTCCTTGCCCAGCAGGTGGGGCCGGAAGGGCAGGGTATGTATCCACTTGGTGGCTGCGGCAGGGGAGGCGGGAGGTGGCAGCAGAGAGGTTTGGTGGCGCAAAAATAGCGGCTGTGTCGGTGCCAGGGAGGCTCGGCAGGAGCAGGGAAGCAGGATTGGCGAGAGGCAGCAACCGCGCCGCAAGGCGGCGGCCGGCGGCATACCCGTCCACTTGACGCCGGAAATGATGGGGCAGCCGGTGTGGAGGGAGTATGCGTCAGAGGTGCCATCGGGCTTCAGCGAATAGAAGAGCAGGGCATCTCCCTTCTTCGGCTTGGCTGCAGACAGCATGCCAGGCAGGCGGGACAAAGAGGCAGTTAACACATGGGCCAGCAAAGCCGCACAGGCAAGGCGAGGCTGGGAGGGCCTCAGGAGTGCAGTCTGCCAGGCTGCCGCGCCGCAAGGACCCACCCGCCACGTGGCCGTCTGCGCAGGGGCTGAATGGCGCAAAGCGCTGCTTCACGCTCTCGTCAATCCACTCTGAGCCCTGCAGCAGCAGCAGCAGTGGGAAAGGTACGGTTTCACAGTGAATGAACCCAAAGGGCTAGGCAGGTGGCAGGGAAGCCTAGGGTGCAGCTAGATACACACAACGGCAACTCGGATCCTGCCGACATACAAGGCCTGCCGCCTCACCCCCGGGAACGCCGTCTCGCCGCCACCGTCGGCAGGCACATCTGACAGGTACAACAGCACGGTGCAGACGCGGGGCGAGTCGTTGTCCAGGCTGTCGTAGTGCGCACCGTACTTCTGACCGATGCCGTACCTGCAGGCAGTACACAGTGGAATTGACCATGCATGTTGCACTGCTTGACCTGACAGAACGCATGTGCAGCCAACAAGAAGTAAACCAGGAGCCCTCTGCCGCGGATGCAGAGAGGTGGGCCGCCCCAAAAGCTGGCACGGCTCGCCGGCAGGCTGAGGCCCTGCCCTGCCAGCCCTCACCGCAGGATCTGCATGTCCTCTTGGTGCGACACATTCAGCTTGGTCCAAGCTGCACAGCGCGGTCACACCACAATACAGTCGTCGGCAGCTTGCAGCAGCAGGCGCAGGAGCCAGCATGCAGGCAGGAGGAAGCCCGGGGGCTAGCGGGGCAGCCCACGCACTTGCCAACCGCTGCTCCACCGCCGTCACGATCGGGTCCTGCAGCCGCTTGAGGAAGGTTCCGTACGAGGTGCGGATCTGGTCCTCGACGCTCGCCCCGCCCGCCCCTACCACAGTGCTGCGCTTCATCTGTAGCAGCGACCAGGGGACGCTGGAGTGATATGGGCCCGAAGGGGAGGCGGTGTCCCAGTGCCAAGCCCCGCGCATCCTCGTGTGCCCAACTCACGAATGGCTTGGCCAGTGCCACGATATGGTCTGCCTCCTCCTCTGTCATGAAGTTGTGGAAGACAAAGGCACGCGGCTTCCAGGACACAGGCTCCACCCTGTTTGTTGAGGTGGTGGGCGTGGCAAGGCAGGAGAACGTCAGGACACCTTGTGAGCAGAGGGGCACGTAGGTGCACAGGTACTGGCGCATGCAAGAGCAGCCTGTGCTAACTACGGCAGGCAGGCTGCAGCAGCCGCTGGGACGAAACCACCGCTGAACGTGAGCAAGAGCGAGCAGGCGGCGGCAGCAGCACGCACCAAGGCTCTGTGCTGTCAATCAGCGACCGCTCGTGCGGCCGGCTGTCACTGCTGCCTGCATGTTGCAGCAACAGAAGGGTGCGGGTGTGGTTCCAGCACTGGGAAGGAACTGTGGCGGGCTGGCAAAGCTGGCGGCGGCACCGTAGCCCGCACCGACCTGCCGCCATGTGCGCCAAGGCCAGCAGTGCTGCCAGTGTCAGTGCCGCTCGACTCATTCTCGGCGTGATCCGCCTCACTACCGCAAGCTGGAAGGCCACACAGGCCTACGGAGGACGAGGCCTGTCAGCGATGGCGTGTAGCGTTGCGCTCCTCGCTCAACTGGCCCGTGGAGCGCAAGCGGGATGCTGCGGCGCGAAGGGAACGACTAAAGCCAGCAATCCTCGCCCTGCTGTGTGCTGCGGCCAGCGGGGATGGGCCCCCTTCCAGGCCCCTGGGCCTCCACTGGAGGCCTCCTGTGTGAGCCGCCGACAGAAGTCAAGCCGCATTACCTCCTGCAGTGTCCTGGTGCCCGCAGCTCGATCGGGGCACGATGGAGCAGTCAGGAGAGAACACGAACGAGGACGTGAAGAAGGAGGCGCCCGGGGACGCCATTTCGATCAAGGTTAAAGACCAGAGCGGTGGCGAGGTGGGTTGAGTTGAAAACAGCTCAATCAGCGCACGCAGCCTCCCCCAGGGCCTGGGCAGGGGTGGTGCCAACCAAGGGAACTAGTCGAGGGACAGCGGGGGTAGCTGCCGCCGGCCGTGGGGTTGGCGGCGGTGGGGGCGGTTCAGACCCTCGTGTTGCGTTCTCTGCTGGACCGGACCTGCTCCTGCTTCACACCTGTGCGCACGCACCCAACCGCGCATGCAGGTGGTGTTCCGGGTAAAGGGACACACCAAGGTGAGCGCTACCTGCCGTCAGCTGGACAGCAGGCTGCCGCCGGATTTGCACTCGGCATGGTTGCACCAAACTCCTGCTCTCCTCCCGAGTTGCTGTTGCCTCTGCTCGCCAAGCTGCCCCCGTCCCGCCCTCATCTTTCCTGTCGCCTCCTGCCGCCCCACCGCAGTTTGAGAAAATCATCAACGCTTTCTGCCAGAAGAAGTCTGTGGACCCTGCACAGGTGCTTGGTTGTTTTGCCCAGAAGCGATCCCACGCGTGGCCCGCTTCTCATGCACAGGGCTGCTGAGCCCTAAGCAGCCTGCTGAGCCTTCTTACGCCGTCCCCGGCTGCAGGTGCGGTTTGTGTATGACGGCAACCGGGTGAACCCACAGGCCACGCCAGATTCAATGGAGATGGAGGAGGGAGATACCATCGATGCTTTCCTAGAGCAAGTGGGCGGCGGCAGCAGCGTGCGCAGCGCGTGCTGAGCGCGCCGCATTGGCCCCTGGGTGGGCCAACGCCCTGGCCGTGCACAGCCCGCCTCAATCCCTGGTGGATCCCTGGATTCCACGCCTTCTCTCATTTCCTTCCCGCTCGACGTTTTGCGCTGCACTCACCTCTCAACGAGTAACACCTCTCGACGAGTAACACCTCTCGACTCAACATGTCGGGTTACAGATTTTGGAGGGAGCTGCTGAAAGTGAGCAGCATGCCAGGTCTGTGCTGCAGAGAGAAGGCTGGCGCCTGGAGGTTGCCGGCTGGATGCCTGAGGGAATGCCATTGGTACAAGCGGTAGCGGCAAATCGGGGAGAAAACGTGGCAAGTGGCATTGATGGCAATGGGCAGAGAAGGTTCATGAAATGAGCGAGTGGTTAACGAGTGCTGGACGACTACGCAGCTGACTGATTCATCATTGACGAGGGTGCATCTTCCAGCTACAGCTTGGAAAGCTGTGCATCTATCGCGGCCTCCAAGGTGGGGTCTTCACACACCAGCCGACGCAGCGCGGACCGCGCTTGCCGCAGCACCTCGGCACTGCACAACATGGCCGTGAGCGCCCACAATGAAGCATGCAGGGGTGTTGGCAGGCAGCACTTGTGCATGCCCGTCCCAGGGGCGCAGCCCGCAGCAGCCCACCATACGCCTCCCCGCCATGCTCCAGGGCCGCTCACCTCATCAGGTGCACGCTGGCAAGGATGGTTTGGCGGCATGCCAGCAGCAGCGGTGACCTGCAATCCAAGCGGGCCTGGGCTGCAAGCTCCAGTAGGGCGGCCAGGCCTGGCGCCGGCATCCTTTTCAAGTCGCCAGGCGCAACAGCGTCAAACAGGTCTCGAACAAGCGCATGAGGCAGGCCTGCATCCAGGGGAGCAGGCAGGCACAAAGGGGGGCCGACGCGGCTGTCGGTGGCGTGCTGGCACCGCCGAACGCCACCCGCCAGCAGCAAGAGCAGAGCGCCAGCGCCCTGGACTGGCATGCCAGCAAAGCATCAAACTCGCCTTGGGCTTGGCCCACCACAGCAAAGGCCACCAGGGCGCTGGACCGCTCCTCGAGTTCGGCGACAGTAGAGTAATACATAAGGTCCCGCTGCTTCAGCCTGGCTACGTGGGCGTTTAACAGCGAGGCAAACAGCAGGCCGTAGCGGCCCGGCGCCAGGCATGCCAGCGCGCGTGCCACCTCGCCAGGCTGCAGCAGCACGCCGACACGGGGCGCCAGGCCGTCGGCGAGGGAGCGTAGGAGAGGCGGGTCGTCCCAGTGCAGGCGTGCAGCCGCTATGGTCAGGTTGGCAAGGTCGGCAGCGTCAAAGACATCCGAGGCCGCCACAGCGCTGCAGGCGCCCTGAATGGCCGCCACCGCATGCGCCGGCAGCAGCGTAGGGTGCGCGCTGTGCGCTGCCAGCGCCACCGCCGCGCTGCTCAGCTCGTGAGCGTTGAGCTGGCGGGCGCGCTGCGCCAGCTCAGACGTTGCCGCCAGGCTGGCCGCCTGAACCTCCATGCCCGCAGCGCTCATTAGCCAGCCGGCTGCCCCCACTGCCTTCCTTCCGGGTGCACTGGCGCTCCTGACGCGCTCCGCGCCTGTGCGCACCGCCACAAGCTTGCCGAGCGCCCACACAAGGTTGCACAGCGCTGAGGCGCTGCACCGCTGCAGCTCCTGGGGTGTCAGCCGCTGCACCGCCGGCACCAGGGTGCCGTCTGCGGCAGGCAGGACAGGGGGCAGCTCAGCGCACATGTGCATGAGCATCAGCAGCGGCGGTGCAGGTGGGGTGGCAAGCATGGCGTGGGGCACGCAGGCATGGAATGTCGAGGTGCCAAGGTGGCCGTTTCGACAAGACAGGGACAGGGCAGTACCCCGTGATGGCAGTGCCGCTGCAGCGGCGGCCGGCAGCGCACCTGGCAGCGTGCCGCCCAGCTGCGCGCAGGCCCACAGCATGCCCACAATGTCCACCGTCCGATAGTCTTCCAGGTGCGCTGCCAGGTGGCGTGCGCCGATGGACATGACGCGCGGCAGCCAGCGAGCTGTCTTGGCAACGGCCCACATCACAGCCGCCATCTGGCGCGGGGACAGGCTGTCGCGTGAGGCTGCAACCCGGTCGATCAGCGCGGTCCACAGCTCCGCCGCTGCGGGCAGGCAAGGAAGCGCGGAGGGTGGGTGGTTTGGGGTTACAAGAATAGCAGCTTCCGGCCATCTGGCTAGGCGCACCAGCCTGCTGCTCAGCGGCTCTCCGCGGCACCATCAAGAGGGCTGCAGCAGCTCCCAGCAGCACTGGGTTGCAAGCACGGCGAGCAGTGCTTGGCGGGCCGCACCTGGTTCCATCTGCAGCTCTCCTAGCGCCACTAGTATGCCAACCACATCATTCACCTGCACCTGGCGTGCCAGCGCAGGCTGGCACTGCTGCAACAGCGGCTCCACGACGCCACCCACCCGCAGCTGCAGCTGCGCCAGCCCCGTAAGCAGCATGGCGGCCTGCTTGGGGTTAAACAGCGGCGGCGGCACGCGCTCGGGCGGTGGCGGCGGTGGAGGAGGTGGAGGAGGCAGCTCCTCCTCCTGCTGCTGCTGCTTGGCGTGCTGCGCCCAGCCGCGCGGCGGTCCAGTCAACGGAGGCAGCTCAGCAACTTCCACGGGAAGCAGTTGATTCTCCAGCCGCCGCCATGTCAGCTGCAGGCGGCGCCCAGACGCCAGGGTGGCGACGGCAGAGAAGCTGCGCGCCCCGCTTGCCATCGCGACCCGACGGCCCCGATACACCAGCGCCTCCCAAAACATCCCAGCCGCATCGCACTCCTGCAGCACTGCCCCCGCTTCTGCCTGCGACAGCGCAGCCACCGGCCAACTGCTGCCGTCTTTGTTGCCTGCATCGTCAGCGCTGCTGCCGCCGCTGCTGCCGCTGCCCCTAAGGGGCGCCCCCTCGGCAGCCTGCTGCAGGCCGTGCATGCGAGACAAGAGCCGGAACGCCAGCTTGTGGCTGTATCGATAATTGGCGTAAGCCTGCGCAGCACAGCAGCGCGGTGATTGTGAGGCAGCCAGCTGAAGGCGGAGCAGGTGGCAGAGAGCACCTCCAGGCCTGGAGAAAGCGGTTCCTCTGTCGCCATGCCGGCTGGCTGGCGGTGCTTACATTAAGCGGCTTGACGAGTGGCTCCCCTTGGTCCATGGTGGCAAGCACCACTGGGTTCAGCTCAGCTCGACTGCACATGCACAGTTCCACTTCCGCCAGGACCCCGCCGGCGGTGGCCTCCAGCAAGTCATCCTTGATGGTGGAAACCTGCAGGACCGGTGCATGTGAAGCAGAGCACACTGTGGGTCCTGCGCCCAACGCATACCCAATCATTGTTGCCAGGGCATGAGCAGCAAGGCTTTGCCCTCAGCTGCAGGCAACCTTGGAGCGGGCCTTGCCCTTGCATGCATACCCCCAAATGCTCACCATCCGCTTCCATGCTGCGACGCGCATGCGCACCCCAAGCGCAGGCAGCGCCTCGTCGAGATGCGTGTCATGCACCCAGTTGATTCCTGGCATCTGCAGGAGCGGCAGCCATGGGCGTCAGCAAAACAAGTTCGTGCCAATGCAAGGGAGACCAGCAGCCGGCCTCTACCGCGCTACCACGGGCCGCCTCAGCACGAGGCAGAGGCTGGGCCCATGCCGTGGCAGGGGCACGGGCGACAGAGAAAAAGGCAGGCGAGGAGCTGCACCTTGATGGCCGCCGCGGCCGCCTCTGCCGCAGTCTGCCGCTGCTCCAGGCGCTCCAGCTGCAGGCGGCGTGCCTCGAGCCGGCTGCGGCACTCGTCTGCCACGCGGATCAGCACATCCTTGGCCACACGTCCGCGCTCCTGCACAGCAGGGTACGGCAGCGCGGGTGGCCGCAAGCTCAGCAGAAAGGTGAGGCCTGAACAGCTGCTGGCTGGTAGCTAATCCAAGGTGGGAAAGGCACGTCTGCTGCTGCTGCAGCTTGCTGCACCTTGCCACCGCAGTCGGCAGAACTGTGCGGTGCGCCAGCACGCCGCCACGCCCAACCCACCCGTCCGCACAGCCAGGCGAGCATGGCCAGGTCGTGCGGGGCGAAGAGCGAGAGGCTCATGCCCCGCTGCAGCAGGCCCGCCAGGTCCAAGAAGAGAGGAGAGTGGAAGGTGGGGTCCAAGGCGCTGCCAGCCCACAGCAGGGCGCATAGCTGGGCTGGAGAGTACTGCACCAAGCCCGCTTGGGCCAGGGCATGCATCGTGCGCAACACCGGTCGCGCTGGTGCCAGCTGCAGCATGCCCAGCGACCATGCTGCAGCCGACAGGGCAGCAGGGTCCATACGCGGTGCATGCAACGATGCCAGCTGCACCAGCAGCGAGGCCAGCGCGGAGCTGGCCGCGCCGGAGCTGGTGCCGCTGCTGCTGCTGCCGTCGTGGGGCCTGCCGCCCGGTGCGACGGCATCCGTGTGCTCTGCTGGAGACAGCAGGCTGCGTTTGGCAGCAGTTTCCAGGGCGGCTGCCACCTCAAGCCCAGAAAGCTCGCCAGAGTGGCGCAGCAGCAGATTGTGCAGCTGGCTCGCAGTGCTGGACGCCGCAATGCGCTGCAGCAGAGGGTTGCCGCCGCCGCCCCAGCCGTTGCTGCTGCTGGTCGCGTTGGCGCCTTCTGCACTGCCCGCGCGGTGGCCTCCAGCCCGGCTGTCCCGCCCCTGCTCCGTCGCGGCAGCGCAAACGACACGTTGCGGTGCCGGCGCAATGCCAGCGGTGCCGCTGGCAGCCAGGCGCCGCCGCCCGGCGGCTGCACGGGGGCCCCGTGGCGCGCTGCAAGGGGAACACGCAGGGTGTTGGCTCAGCTTTACAGCCCCGCAAGGGGCCTGCAGCACCCCGAAACAAGGGTGGCAAGGCTTCGGGTGGCGATGCGCGTGCCTGGCTGCGGCGCTACCTGCAAGCGGCCACGGGGCCCCTGGAGGTGGCGAACAGGGGCGCCACTTTGACTACATGCCTATGTGTGTGCAGGTAAGTTTCACGGCCTGAGCCTTGGCTAGTTGCAGCAAAATCACGTATGCATAGGAGTGATTGCTGAGCCCAAAGTTTCTGGCTGCCCGGGGTTTTCCACCCTGCCTTCAAAACTGGCCAAGCACATTCAGCGCCTGCAGCAATCCAGATCGTCTGTGGGTCATTCGAGCACCACCCTGCTTGCCAGTAGAGCTCCTTGGAGGGCGGTGATGACGAGGAGCTAGTGCAGTCGAAGTTGGGCCGCAAGCAAATGCCGCTTCTGAATCGCCGGCCTTACAGCTTCGGCGCAACCCAGCTCGATGGCCTCGATCCAGAGCAGGAGGTGAGTGGTGATTGATTCTGTGTGTTTTGATCGTGGTGCCCTCTGGCCGGCCCTTTCCTGCGCTTTGACAGCGTCCTGGAGGCAGACGACAGCCGTTCTGGGCTCGGCGGCCCGCCCTTGCAGCCCCAGGACCGGCCCGCCGTCGCCTCGACAACACCGCCGCCGCTGCCGCCCGCCACCTTCGCCGCCTGTCCCCCACGCTGCAGGTTTGGGTCGTCAAGGCCACGGGGGAGGTGTGCCGCAGCTATGAGGCCTACATGCAGAAGATAAAGCTGTACGATCAGCCCATGTGGAGCTGCAAATACAGCGGGAAGGGAGGGCTGACGCTGGAAGAGGCGCAGGCGGCGGAGCACAAGGCCTTGACTGCGCTCAAAGCGGTGAGCAGGGCAGCGATGCTGCTTGCCCTTCAGCCGCCTCGTGCATTTGACCGCTGCCTACCGCTGCCAGCTGTGGCTGTGCTGGTTGCCCTGACCCTTGAATGCTGTCGTTCCGGCTGGCCTCTGCAGTTCCCAAAAGAGTTGGAGGAGCAGGTGTGCCGCGCCGTACACCACAGCCTACTGCGAGTGGACGAGCTGGTGGGCGGCATCTATGACAGCCTGCGCCCCGCGGCGGCCGCCGAGGAGCCCGCTGCTGCTGCCACAGGGGCAGCAGACGGGGAGCAGCAGGCAGTGGTACAGCAAGACAGCCCCTCGCCCTTCGGCAGCAAGGAGAATGAGCCGCAGCAGGGGGCGCCGGCGGTCGCAGCAGCCGAAAAGCCTGCCGCACCAGCTGGCGAGCCAGCCGAGGGCGGTGCGGAGCCCGAGGCCGCCGCTGGGCCGGAGCCTGCCACCGCCAAGAAGCCAGAGGGCGGCGCAGCGGCTGGGGAGGCCGCCAAGAGCGGCAAGAAGCCCAAGACTCCAAAGGCACCAGTGTCCCGGCCTGCGCTGCGCACATACATCATCGAGGTGTGTAGGTGGCTGTATGGTAATGCTTGGTAGTGCTTGTGTCTGGGTGAATCCTGGCATGCTGGGTTGCCCTTCGGAGCGAAATTGCCACACCGTCAGATGAAGTGGGCGCCCTGGTCACGCTTTCCCTCCTGCCCGGCCGTGCCCCGTGCAGAACGCGGAGCAGCAGGGCCCCGAGCATGCCACCAAGCAGGTGTGGATGGTGCGTCCAGAGCTGCGTGAGCGGTACGACCTGCCGGCAGAGGTGCCCGCCGACATCCAAGAGAAGCTGGCGGCCTCGGTGAAGGCGCCCAAAAAGAAGCTGGGTGAGGTGGCGGCATGCATATACAGCCGCACAGCGCACCTGTCGGCTGCTGGGCTCAAAGAACTCTCAGGGGATGGGTTGGCTGGTGTGGTGGCGCTGAAACACGTTGCATGTGTTGCATATACATCCTTGCTGCCGGCCCACAAACTTCTCGCTTGCTTCCTGCGCATGCAGATGCCCCCAAGGGCCTGGGCACCAAGCTGCCTGCCAAGAAAGACGGGAAAAAGGCAGCGGCTGCGGCGACTGATGCAGGGTCGCACCTTGCCTCCGCCTCGCCCGGCGGCAGCAAGGCGGTGGCGGCCGGCGAGACGGGGGGCAAGCAGCCCAACGAGAAGGGCCCCATGGTGGCAGTGCAGGCCAAGCCTCTGGAGGTGAATGCCATGAAGGCCGGCCTGTCGGCCATGATTTAACAGTGGCCTTGCTTCCATCTGCCATCACCGGCTGGCTCTGTTGAGCTAACGACGCGGCGGTCTTGACCCACCGATCCAACTGGCCTCCCATGTACTGCCTGTTTTGCAGGAGGTGGAGAAGCAGTACAAAGAGGGTACCGTCAAGCGCGTGATTGTTGAGGTCCTCAAGGCGGTGCAGCCCGAGGCGTTGACCGCTCAGGGTGAGCTCATAGCTTGGCAGTGCTGTGGCCCACTGTTCTGCAAGGTTCCCTAAATCGATGCTGCCCAGCTGCCCCGTCGTTGTGTGAGCCATGCGTGCTTCATCATCTCCCAGCTGCTGGCGCTCTCCTTCACCTCCTGCAGGCATTGTGGACAAGGCCAAAGAGATGGGCCTGCGGGAGTTTGAGGAGAAGGAGAAGGCTCGCATCCCCAACGTGAGCCTTGGCAGCCTCAGGCTGGGCATGCTATGCATTCACACTTACCAGCTCGGCCGTCCAGGCGTTCTCAATGAGCGCCGCCCCGTGTTTTCTTGTCACCCTTTCCATGCAGGCCCTCACCAGCGACCCCAACTTTCTGCGCATCTCCAAGGGCGCCTACTCCCTGCACTGCTTCCACCCCGACAAGGAGCAGCTGGTCAAGGCGCCGCAGCCCAAGGAGCCCAAGGAGCCCAAGAAGGCAGCTGCTGCGGCTGCGGCTGCGGCTGCGGCTGCAGGCACACCAGCACCGGGGGCTGCGGATGCAGACCAAGGTGTTGCCAGCACGGCCAAGAAGGAGAAGGAGGCTGTGCCTATGGTGGCTGTGCAGGCCAAGACTCTGGAGGTGGGTGTGCTGGTCTGCACAACGTGCCTGCTGGTTTGCATGCTGTGGCCCTGCCACACAGCTTGCCCAGCTCATGGGCACCTGAAGACTGTCTGCTGAGTCACCTGTACTGCAGGAGGTGGAGAAGCAGTACAAGGAGGGCGCCATCAAGCATGCGATTGTGGCAGTCCTCAAGGCCGTGCAGCCCGAGGCGCTGACCACTCAGGGTGTGTTCTGGCTATGGCGCACTAACCGCTGTTGTTGTGCTGCCGTCCCTTCGGCTCTGTCTGCTCCTCCAGAGGAGTTCTTGCTGAGCATTGACTCTTGTCAACCATGCTCGCCACCTGCAGGCATTGTGGACAAGGCCAAGGAGCTGAGCATAGAGGGTTTGGAGGAGAAGCAGAAGACCATCCTGCAGGCGAGCCCCACTGCAAAACTGCAGGCTGCCAGCCAACCCGGCGCGCAAGGCTGACCGGCAGCCAGGTAGCAAACTCGGCCTCTGCTTTGCACGGCGCCAATGTGACTCTACTCCCCTGGCATGCAGGCCCTCACCAGCGACCCCAACTTCCTGCGCATCTCCAAGGGTGCCTACTCCCTGCACTGCTTCCACCCTGAGAAGGAGCAGCTGGTAAAGGCGCCTCAGCCCAAGGAGCCCAAGAAGGTGGTTGCGGCCGACACGCCGGTGGCAGCTGGAGAGGGCGGGGAGCCCAAGGAGGAGAAGGAGGTTGTGCCCATGGTGGCTGTGCAGGCCAAGACTCTGGAGGTGGGTGGCCAGGCAGTGGTCCAGCAGAACTGGGAGGCTTTCCATGAGATGCAGTTGCACCAGACACAGCATCGTCGCGCAGCAAGTTTCTGGTGGTGCTGCATCATTGGTTGTGGCATGCGGCCTGCTCTGGGAATGGGTCGATGAGATAAGGTGGCTCAGTGTAGCTGTGCCCCTGCTGTACTGCTTGCTCTGCAGGAAGTGGAGAAGCAGTACAAAGAGGGTACCGTCAAGCACGTGATTGTTGAGGTCCTCAAGGCGGTGCAGCCCGAGGCGCTGACCGCTCAAGGTGAGCACACTGCACACAACAGGACCCACTGTTGCAGGACGTTGTACCACGTGTTTGCCATGTGGCTTTACGACGTGTGTGCCACGGAGCTGCTGCATCTGTGTGGGTCATGTGTGCATATCGTCATCTCGCTGTCCTCCACCGCCTGCAGCCATTGTGGACAAGGCCAAGGAGCTGGGGCTGCGGGAGTTTGAGGAGAAGCAGAAGGCGGCGGTGGGACAGGTGAGGCATGGCTGAGGCATGGCGCAGGACCAGCCCACGCCCCGGGTGCCTGTGCAGACCAGGCTCTGTGCTCCTGGCCCGTGTTGAGCACTTTTCTGGTCGCTGGCAGCTGCCGCACCGCTACAGCGGCTCGTATATATTGGCGTGTGTGGCCTTCCATCGCTGCAGGCCCTCACCAGCGACCCCAACTTCCTGCGCATCTCAAAGGGCGCCTACTCCCTGCACTGCTTCCACCCCGACAAGGAGCAGCTGGTCAAGGCCAAGAAGCGCAAGATGAGCGACCACTTTGCTGGTGAGGAGTGGCGGCTGGTTTGCCGGCTGGGTGTTTTAATTTTCAGCCAGCCGAGTTGATTCTGGGGAGCGGCATTGGGCAGGCCGTGGTGCCTGCCTGCTTCAGGACCTGGCAGACGCTCGCCTCAAGGCTCCGGCGCCCTCCTTCAGTGCTTGCAGACGCCGATGAGCCCGGTAGCAAGAGGCAGGAGGGCTCTGCCGCGCCGCAGGCTGGGGAGGAGGTGGATAGCATCACTAAGGCAAGCGCGCAGGATGCCTGCAGTGGTTGTCAGAGTAGAGTGCATTGGACTTCTCCATTCTGTCCTTGATTCGACATTTAATTTGCCATCACTGAACAGACCTTCTGTCTGACTGTTTACTCCCGCCTGCAGGCTGAGCAGCACGTGAAGCAGACCAAGCGCTCGCTGGCGCTGCACCGGGCGGCGCTGGAGAAGGCGCAGGCGGAGTACGATGCTGCCAAGGCGGCGTATGAGCAGGACAAGAAGCGCGTCAAGACGCCTGCCAAGGAGCGCATCTCCGATGTCCACAGTGAGTTGCTTGGCCCGGCTGGCTTCGCTTGGCCTGGCCTGGCCTGGCTCAGCATCTCTGTCGCGCTGGCACCGATGCTGCGCTGCCTGCCCTGAGGCTCTTGTGAGCTGGCACGGCGTGCCTTTGGGGCCTCGTGAACAGCCCGCGTCCAAGTGCACTCTGTGGCTCGCCTGCTGCAGTCCCCGCGGAGCAGCTGGCCCAGTTTGAAGTCACCGAGGAGGAGCGGCAGTACAAAGGCGAGTCAGATGACCTCAAGGCGAAGCTGGAGCACAGGCACGTGGCGCCCTGCCCGCCCGCTGCTGCCGCCGGCGTTGCGACGGGTTTACGTCGGTGGCGAGAGCACATGCGCTGCCCAGGGGTTGCTGGTCAGCAAAATGGGCAGCAACTGCTGCAGGCAGTGGGTGTGGTGGAGCCTAATTGGCGGCCGTGATTGAAGTTTGTTTCTTTGCTTCCGCTCACGCATTTGTGCCCGCCTGACTGCCTGCAGGCAGAAGCTGCAGGCGCGGGCCAAGGAGCTGGAGAAGGCAAAGAAGGCGTTCCTGGAGGCGGAGCGCCACAAGCGGGACAAGGCGGCCAAGGAGAGCAACAAGGAGATGCGGGTGGGTTCAGCATGCTTGTTAGGCTGGTTGGTTGTGGGTTGGTTGTTACTGGGTTGCTGCCTGCGGTGGCTGTAGCTGTTGGCCGAGACGTGGCTGGGGTAGGTGGGGTAGCTGATTTGCCTGTGCTGACTCCCTCGCTGCTGGCTTTGCTTCTCTCGCAGACGGTAGAGGGTGCCTTCCGCAAGGCGGAGCGTGTGCTGGAGCACGAGCGCCGCGCCGCGGAGAGTGCCGAGAAGGCGGCGGCAGCGGCGGAGAAGCGGCTGGAAAAGTGCGTGGGCGGGGATCAGGGAGGGGGCGACAGGCACCACCTCATGTAAAGCTAGCCGGGATGCACTGCGGGGTGGGTGTTTCCTCATCAGTTCTGCCCTCCATGGCTGCTCCTTTGTGCAGGGAGAAGGAGAAGGCGGTGCGTGGCGAGGAGAAGGCCAAAGAGCGGGAGGAGCGGGAGAAGCAGGTGGGGCGAGCTGGCGCTGCAGGAATTGCTTGGTTTGTGATGTGGTAGCTGGCATGTGACGTGCTTCTGCAGACAGCTGTGGTGGTGCGCCCCTCGCCTGTGGCCCTCTTGCCTGAGCGCTGCCCCGTTCCGTGGCCTGCGCCGCCGCCCCGGGCTGCCCCCCGCAGAAGCTGGTTGAGCGCGAGGAGAGGGAGAAGCGCAAGGCGGAGGCTGCGCGGGCCAAGGAGGAGGCCAGGAAGTATCCCATGGAAGACCTGGAGCTGCTGGAGGAGCTGCGGCAGAAGGCTGCGGAGGCCGGTGAGCGCTGAGCGCACAGCAGTGAGACAGCCACCGGCTTGGTGGGGCTTGCGCCGCTCTGGGGTTTGGTTGAAGGGATTTTGTGCAGCTAGATTGCCGGGCCCTCTGCTCAGTCAAACAGTGGAGACTCACTTGGCCGCTGGCAATGGTGTTTGTAGGTGAGGCGGCGCCGGACGAGGACGTGGCGCAGCCCAGCTGGATGAGCGCAGAGGACTCGCAGGTGGGCACAGGCTGGGGAGAACCGTGTGAGGGTGCCCACCACTGGAGCTAGCTTCAAGATATGTAATGCGTGCACCGGACACACCAGTTACCTCGACGTGCCTTACCTGCTTCGTGTGCCATGCCCTGCGCTTTCCGTGGCCTGCCCTCTGCAACCTTGCGACCACCCTCCCTGTGCAGCGCCTGAGCACCGCGCTGTACGTCGCCGACTTTGTCAGCCAGTTCAGCAAGCAGCTGGGATGCCGCGGCCTCAACTACGAGCACTTGGAGCAGGTGCTGGCAGGTGCGCTCCTGGGGCCGGGTGCGTAGGTGCCACACAGGTTTGGTCAGCTGCATATGTGGGCACCTGCATGCAACGCAGTACCCCGACCTGCTTGGCTGGTGTGCACGAAACGGGTGTGATTGCTGGCCCGGCCCCATGCTTGCAACAGCACTCCTGCTCACTTCAAGCAATCTGCACACATTTCCGTGCCTCATCCTGCAGACGCCACCAGTGGCGGCGGCAGCGAGGACGACTGCAATGCCTCGGTGCTGCACTCCGTGTACGAGAGCCTGATCCGGGTGAGGGCGGCGACTGCCTCCACCGCGCCTGGCTCTTTGGCGGTGCTGTTGCGCACGTGCAACGCTGACTTGTCTGCTGACCTGGCGCTGACCTGGCACCCTCCTCCTGCTGCAGGTGATTCTGGACGATTTGCGTGAGGAGGATGTGGCCACGGCTCAGGAGAAGCGCTGGGACTCCCTGCTCAGGCAAGCAGAGCCGCGGTGGCAGCGCCAAGCGCAGGCATCACAAGACGCTGGCTGCCAGGCTCCCTTCCAAACCTGCCCAGCTACGACTTGCACCTGCTGAGAGGCATGCTCTGCTGCTGCTGTCCTGTTGCAGCGAGGGCACCTGGCCCGAGGTGCTACGCCGCTTTGTGCTGACACGCGTCGCGGACGAGGAGCATCACAAGTGAGTTGTATCGCATGTCTGGCGGCCGTACCGCCTTGCCGTCCCTCCCCGCTCAATGCTGCGCTCCCAACCCCACCTTACTCCCCGCCTTACCCCACCCTCACTGCTGTAATACTTCCATGCTTCCCATCCTGGACCAAGTGGCAATGCTCACAGCGCACCTGCACCTGCTTCTAAATGTAACGCATTTTCACGTTTCTGTTGCGCAGGCGCCCCGACCGCCCCGCCATCATGTCTGCCTCCATGCTGGCCTATGATGCGGTGGACCGGCTGACGCACGACCAGCACCTGGCCCTGCTGCGCTTCCTGTGTGACACGGTGCTAGACAGCGAGAAGATGCGGAGGGTGCTGCAGCGTGAGTGCGGGGCTGCTGGTGCTGCCGGGTGTTGGTGGGGGAAAGGTTGGGCTTCAGCTGGTTCTTGGGGCGCAGGGCGCAGTTCCAAGTGTGGCCGACAACCGACAACGTGGCATGCCGTCTCCGGTTGGTGCAGGGCGGGAGGACGAGGCTGTGGATGCCAAGCGAGATGTGCGGGGAGAGCTTGCGGAGCAGCGCAAGCAGCTGAAGGAGCTGCTTGATGCAGGTGGGTCGGCGGTGGGTGGGCGGCAGAAGGGAATGCACGTGGGGGTGGCTGGCTGCCTTGCCGGCAGCTTTGCTGAGCTTCGTGCGGGCAGTGATGGCCAGCCTGTCGGGTGCTGTGAGCAGGCTGTGGGGTGCTGAATACTCGTCCGGCCGAGCTGGTTTGCCATACCTGCAGAGAAGGAGGAGCGGAAGCGCAAGCGTGAGGATGAGCGACGTGCAGCAGAGGAGGTGGCTGCTGCTGCTGCTGAGGCCAGTGCTGCAGCAGCAGAGGGCACCGAGTGCGGCGCGGCGGCTGTGCAGCAGGACGGCCAGAAGCCTGCCTCCAAGCAGGGCTCAGTGGCCCCTATGGATGTGGATGGGCCCTCGTTTGAGCTGCCCGAGCGGTTGCGGGAGTTCACCGGCGCCGACAATGACAAGAAGGCGCTGCTGCAGTGGCGCCAGGAGCAGCAGGTGCGCTGGTTTTGGCATGGCCCGGCTTGGTCTGGCGTGCACCGCAGTTTCATTGCCCTGAAACTGAAGGCCACCCTCGCGTGTTCTCGCATGTTGTTGTCACGCTCAATCGCGTTTGATGTTGTGGTGTGCTGCACCTGCTATCCAGACCGAGAAGCGGCGCCTCGACAAGGAGCGCAACAAGTGGATGGCTGAGCAGCTGCGGCGGCAGCGCGAGGTGGAGGCGGCAGAGAAGGCGGCGGTGAGCAGGGTGGTAGCAGTGTGCTGGTGGTGGCGGCGCTGCACAACTGGCAGCAGAGACAGCGTTCCCTGTACCAGCGCCCCCATCCCAAACTAATCCCGCCACACCAACAACCACTCTAACAACCACTCTTGCTGCGCACGGCCCCCCGCTCTTCCTTGTCGCAGCGCGAGGCCGAGAAGGCCAAGCAGCGGGAGAAGGAGGAGAAGGAGGAGGCCATCTTCCGGGCGCAGGAGGCCCTGGAAGAGAAGCTGGAGAAGTACAGCACGCGGCGCGCACCGCTGGGCGCCGACCGCCACCACCGACGCTACTGGTGGGGGCTGGCGGGGCACCGGCCTGCGGTGTATGTGGAGGATGGCGAGGTGGGTGGGTGCTGGGGCCAGGGCCGGCCAGTTGGTGTGTGTGGTGACAGCCTTTATTGGTGGTTTGGGTTGGCAGCTGCTGGCAGGCAGTGCCAGCTGAATGCAGCATGTGCTGTGTCAGGCCTCGCTGGCACGCATGGATGTGCTGACGCCTTCATGCCGCGGCTGCTGCTGGTGCAGGGCCGCTGGGGCTCCGTCTCTTCTCTGGCCGAGCTGGATGCTCTGGTGGGCTCTCTGGACCGCCGTGGCATTCGCGAGATGGCTCTGGCAGAGGTGGGTGCGGGCTTGGTGCCGTGAGGCTGCCCGTGCGTGGCAGCCCTGCACCTGCATTGTAATGCCTTTTTTGTGCTTGAAAGCACAAACCACCCCGCGCTACTTCCATCTGGAGCACCTCTTTCTCCCCTTCCCCCTCCTCCCCAATCCACCAGGCCATCGAGAAGCGCTTCCAAACCATCAGCGTTGCCATGCTGCGCGCGGAACGCATCGCCGCAGCCGCCGCCGGCAGCCGCGGCGGCAAGCAGGAGAAGGAGCGTGCGGAGCCGCCGCGGCGCAGCGGGCGCCAGACGCAGCAGGTCTGTAGTCGGTCCGGACGTGTTTGCAGCATGCACATTGCGCTGAATTGCTGATCCTTTACTCATCCACCATCGCTACTCTCTTCCTGAACTTGACCAACACTCCTTCCCCTCTTCTCAATCCCTCCTCCACCTCTCTTCTTTCCCACCGCAGGTCGAGTTTTTCGATCCTGCCAAGGGAGGATCCAAAGGGGGCGAGGCCCCCAGTGCCACAGGCCTGGCGGCCTTGTTTGGCCCCGCGGAGTGCGCTGCCGTGGAGGCGGCGGCCGGGGAGATGGCGGAGGTCCAGAAGAGCGGCGCCTCGCTGCTGGCGGCGCCCGAAGGCTGCGGCAGCTGGAAGGAGTGGGCAGCCGGCGTGCAGGCAGCGGCCGCGGGCGAGCTGGAGCAGGGCGGGGAGGCGACGGCGGCGGCTGTGCGCAGCCTGCTGCAGGCCAGGCTGGTGCAGCTGGAGGCGGCGCTGCTGGCAGAGTCGGTGGGCGGGCTGGCAGCTGATGGCGACTCTTCCGGTGAGTGCTGCCATTCATTGACGCCGGCTGGGGGTGTTGGGGTGCACGTGTGCTTCCAGCCGGCCGGCCCAGAATCTGTCTAGCATCCAGGCCACAGCCTGCCCTTGCCTGCCCCACCTATTGACAACCCTGCGCCTGGCTGCAGACGAGGAGGCCAGCGAGGGCGCGGGGGAGCGCCAGGCCAGCGGCGAGTGGTCGCCCGAGGGCTCCTCACCCACCCAGCCGGCTGGCGGGGTGCTGGATGTTGTGGACGACCTGTTCAGCCCCTCCAAGCGCCCCGAGGTGTCTTACCTCTGGAAGACCCAGCGAGAGCGCAGCACCTGGCAGGTGTGCGAGATGCACGGGCCCGCCTGGCGGGCGGCAGCTGGCAGTTGGCCTGCTCGCCGGCTGCCGCGGCGCGGCCTCCTCAGCTTGCCCCCGCTGCTGCCTTTGCGCATTCCCCCTGCTGCTGGGCTGATCCTGTTGCTCGCGCGCGCGCCAACCCTCTGCAGGCGGACGTGCGCCAGGCCTCCACCGCCGCGCGGCTGGCCTACTGCGCCGCTGTGCTGGCGCAGCAGGCGGCGCCCATGCTGGCCACGCTGCGCAAGGCCAGGGCCAGCGGGGCCAAGAAGGGCGGCAAGGGCTCGGGCAAGGCGTCTGGCGGCGCCAAGGCGGCTGCGGCAGAGTCCCGCGCCGCCAGCAAGGCGGCTGCCGCTGCTAGCTCCCGCCCCGTATCTCGCACCAGCTCCATGGCGGCGCTGGAGGCGGCGCCCGGCAAAAAGGAGAAGGGAAAGCGCAAGGCTGCCGCGCCGCCACCCGAAAACATGCGCCTCACCCGCAGCCGCCACTGACGGCCTTTGCTCGCCCGCCGGGTTCCCACCAGCACAGCAGTGTTCATTTGATTGCCTGAGCACAACCGTAACAATAGCTGACCAGAAACACCGGGGAGACTGAGGCCCAGCATCCCCAGCAGCGGCAGCGCCCAAACCAGGCTGTAGCTGCGTGCAGCCTGTTCTGCACCTGGCACGGCCAGCTGCAGCTGCAACACCCTGTGATCATCTGACGTGGGCAGCTGTTGCCACAGGTTGCAAACTGCCTTGTTGCAGCAAGGAGAGAGAGGAGAGGGAGATGTGATCATGCAGCAAAAGGAAGAAAGAATGGGGGCCAACAGTCAACTCCGGGATCGGAAGTCGTGCCTGACGATCGTCAAGTTCTGGGTGAACTTGTCTCTATTCTTGGGCTCCAGGTTGCGCTGCACATCCTGCGCAGTCAAAGACAGGCCCGGAGGGGCGTGCCCAGTGCGCCTCAGTACCATCCCCTTCTGGCAGCAGAGCAGCGAGGAGCCCAGCTGAAAGCCAGCCAGCCCAGCCTGTGGCACCAAGCATGGGCATGAACTGGCATCGGGCTGCCAGAAAGAAGGCGGCCCACCAACACCCCACTCCGCGCACCAGCATCAGCTTCTCCAGGCAGGCTGCCAGGTGCTGCTGGCGGTCGGGCATCTGACTAGCCACTATCTGCTGCCGCAGCTGCCCGTAGATCTGCTCGTTGATGAGTATGAGGCTGCAGGCAGGCACATGGGGGCGGGCGGCCGGGCAGGCAGGCAGCCGCAGGTTGGCGGCCAAGAGGGAGGGAGGGGCGCCGGGGCGGTGCAGACATGCGAGGGAGCAGACAGTAGCCCCCATGCTGCTCGCCCAGGAGGTTGGGGGCCGGGTGGAGGAGCGGGATGCTTGGCAGCACTGGCCCAGCCGCACCTCAGCATGGGGCGGCTGAGAGACCACTGGTTTGTGCAGTCCTCGAACAGAACAATCTCAAACAGCGTGGAGAGGATCTGGGGGAAGAGCTCGGGGCGTTGCCGCAAGTGCTCCGCTATGGCCTGCGCAGCGAAAGGGGGCGCACAGAGGGCCATGGCGAGAGCGTGCCTCAATGTGGTGGTGCGGGGCTTTGGGGGTTAGGAGGCAGCAGCCAGCCGGTGCTGAAAGCAGCTAGCACAGCAAAGTGTGCTGCAGGAGCTGCGCGATGTGGAGCGCGACAGCGCAGGACGGCCGGCGGCGCTCACTGCTGCTGCGGGGGTGGGGCTCTCGCTGCCTGGCATGTGCTTGAAGTAGTATCCAGCCAGGTTGTCCACCGCCGCCGCACACTGCGAGCTGATGCTGACGTCCAGGCTCTTCAGCCCCGCATCCAAGCTGTTCAGCAGGAAGCCGAACGTGGCTGTGGCAAGAGGGGCAGATGTGAGTGCATCCAGTGGGTTGAATGACAGCAGACGGCACAGCTACTTGGTGCCTGACAGCCAATCCCACACCCACACACACTTCCAACCGCGCGATCGCCCTCCACAATCCCCCCAGGCTGGCCCCCTGCTGTGGTCGTGCTGTGCTCACTCGTGTCCCGTGTGGCGATGACGTTGGAGTGGTTGTGGCACAGCACATCCAGCAGCGCAAAGTACGCCTTGCCCACCTTCCTGCACGCAGCGAGGAGCGGCGTGGCACATGCAGGGCGAGTCGCGTCAGCAGGGCAGCCTGAGCAGGCCATGCGAGGAAGACTGCGAGGGCGTGCCATGCCGGCTGTGCGGCTCAGATCTAAGCTGCGGCTCGCCTGTACGCCAGGATGTCGTTCAGAGGGATGCTGAGCGCCATCTTCAGGCTCATGTCCAGAGCATCCTGCGCGCCATATGAAGCGGGAGGGAGGCATAGAAAAAGCAGGTGAGAGGAGACGGGGGAGACTGGGCGGGGAGGCGAGCGGCGAGGCACCGCAGCAGCATGGGCCAGCAGCGCCGTCACACTCGCCACCCTCCAGTGCGAAGAGAGGACAGGCAGGAGCAGCTATGCCTCTGGAATGCCCTTCATTGGCCGGCCATATCCCCCTCAAGGCGGCTGCCTGAGCGCGGGGCTGCCACAGGCAGAAGCCAGGCGCCTCACCTTGAGC
This sequence comes from Chlorella variabilis, assembly GCF_000147415.1. Lineage (NCBI taxonomy): Eukaryota > Viridiplantae > Chlorophyta > Trebouxiophyceae > Chlorellales > Chlorellaceae > Chlorella > Chlorella variabilis. Next base: position 1,871,892 of record NW_005435085.1, on the reverse strand, counting down.
GCAGGGTCGCCGTACAGCTCAAACACGCCAAAGTTGACGTAGTTGCCGCCCAGCGCCCGCGTCAGGATGGTCAGGCAGTTCCAAATGCCCTTGTACTTCTGCAAAACATGGCGGGGGATGGGGTGGTGGAGAAGGGATCAGTGGTGGATGAATAAAGGCAGGGGGGGAAAGGTCGGTGGGTTTCTGACGTCTGTGTGCTGGGGGCAAAGGCCAAAAGCTAACCAGGGCAGTTGAGGCACAGAAGTCTCGAAACAGTCACCCAGCCCACCTGGCCATAGGGGTCTGCTGTGGGCGCTAGCTGCAGCACACGGTTGCCAAACGTCACTATGACCTGCAGCAGGCAGGCGTTATCGCGATAGCGCACACGCGGCAGGCAGGGCGTCAAGGGAAGGCAGCCGCGACTGGCGGCGAGCCTCGCACCAGCCTTGCCCGACCCTGCATATCCATCATCCTGCCCTCAAGCCTGCTGCCGGCCAAGGTTTCTCCGGCACGCACCTTTGAGACTTCCCGGAACAGCAGGATGCCGTTGGGCGAGGAGGAGTCAAAGGTGAGGCGCTGCGTCTTGTTCAGGACAAACTCAGCCATGAACTTCAGCAGCGCGGTCGTCACCTCTGGCGTGTCTGCAGCAGCAGCAGGCAAAGAGACGGCGTGTGGCACGCAGGCAGGCAGGAGGCAGGCAGGGCAGGCAGGCAGAAGAGTGGGAGTGTGCGGCCTGAGCAGCTCAGGCCAGCTTGAGACGCCCAGAACCCAACAGGATTGGCATTCCGTGCTGCCCACCTGCCCAGGCCTCCATGCACGCCAGGATGGTTGGGAAATGGGCGGGGTAGAGCCAGTCGAACAGCATGCCTGCAGGGAGGAAGGCAAGAGAGGACCAGCATGAGCGACGAGCCGCAACAGAACCACAAGAAGCGAGTCCCTTGCTGCAATCATTTCACAGCAACTCGGGCACAAGAACGCAGCACTGGGCCACCATAGGTATGGCTCCCACGCCCGAACGCGGCCCAAACCCGCCACCCACCATACGTCCGCCTGCTGTTGGTTGCAGTGGCGATGCCGCGGAGGTCCCGGAACAGCCCTATCACGGTTTCCTTGGGCACGCTGCCCCGCAGCGCTGCCGCGTTGGTGGCGTTGTTGCTGGCTGAGGCCAGGCCCACCAACACCTGCGGGGGTGCTTGTGCGGGCGCAGGCGCACGGGTGAGAGATGGTGGTGTCGAAGGCGCTATGGCAGCAGCGACCAATCAGCTGATCACGGCAGGGCAGCGACCAGAATTCTGATCAGGCACAGAATCCAGCAGCCTGCCACACCACTACCATCGACCACAACAGCACACCAGCAAAAGCAGCACATGCCCAGCGCGCACCTGCTGCAGCGGGGCCACAAAGGACTTGAACTTGGCGGGGGTGTCCTCCATGAAGAGCAGGCGGGCCAGGGTGTGGTAGAAGGTGGTGCGATTGCGCAGGTTGGAGGGGTCGGTCAGGAAGGGGAAGTAGTCTGCAGCAGGTAGCGTGCTGTGCGTGTGTTGTGTACGTGCAGGCTGTACGTGTGTCCGCAATGTGTCCATCAAGTACAAAAACCTGCGGTTTTGAAAGCCGCAACATGCAGGCAGGTAGACAGGCGGAAAGGTGCCTGGCGTGGTGAAGCCCGCGCACCCGAGGTGTGGTGCGTGAGCAGGAAGGCGATGGCGTCTAGCTTGAGCAGCAGCTTGCCGCTCATGTACCCCGCCGCTAGGTCCTGCTCAGGAGAGGGCAGGGACGTGGGTCAGGGAGGTGGCTTCGAAGCTTCAAATCGCGACGCAGCACACGGGCACGCGGGCATATGGCCAAGCAGGAACGAATGCACGGCTCCCAGCACGAGCCGGGCTGCATTGAATGACCAGCTGCAATGAAGGACCAGCTGCTACCAATTGCATCACCCAAACAAGCACACACACTATGTGGGCGCTGGCGCCTCCAGCTGACCTGGAACAGCGTCAACGTCTGCTCCACCACATCCTCGCAGCTGCCAAACACCTTGAGGTTGGTGGCGATTTTGCTGCAATGGGCATGGACAAGCAAGGCAGCGGTACAGCTGTCGGACAAGCAGCACAGCAACGATGAACTCAGGGGGACGGATTGAACACTGGGGAGCGAGTCTGTTGGTAGCGCTGCCATGGGCAGACCTGCCATGAAGCCCCACCTCAGCATGATGTTGAGCACTGTGGAGTGGTCGCTGAGGCCCAGCCGCTCGTTCAGCTTCAGGTAGACCTTGCTACTGTGCATGACCTGGTGCGGGGAAAGAAGGAATGGCTTTGCAATCGATGTGCAGCACATGCTGGGCACAGCCGGCCTTGCCTGATGGCATACCATGCCGCATTACCGAGGCCTGCCCCCATTGAGTAAGTTCGCACCTGCTCCCCCACATAGACCTTGCGGAAGTTTTGGAAGAAAGACAGCAGCGCCAGGTCCAGCCGCTGCCGCGAGTGTTCCCCATACCTGCAGCAATCCCCATTGGGGCTGGCAGTCGGCTCGAGCAGAACGCAGAACGCATCAGCCAGGCAGACCTTGCCAGCTGGCACCTCTGCAGAACCACGAAAGCTGCCCCACATCTGCTCACCGCGTTGTGTGGTACCCCGCGTCTACAAGCCGCAGCAGCCCAAACACTCTAGCCGCCAGGTCGCCATCCATCGTCTCTTGCGCATCTGCCCCTGAATCGCACCAAACACACCGCGATGTCAGCCAGGCAGCAGCCAGGGTGCACTGGGCAGGGCATGGTGACAGGGCAGGGCGCCAACACCCCACGACCAGAATGCAATCAGGAGGCAGCACTTGGCACCCAGCCAGACACCCAAGTCAGGCGTCGGTTCACCTGTGGTGTTAATGCGCCCCCGCACCACCGCCCCAATGATGTGCACCAGCCACGTCAGCTGCCCCTCCAGCATCTCAAGCTGCTTCAGGTCCTGGCCCGCCGCCGAGCCGCCGTAGTTTTGGTACGCGGCGATGAGCGGGTCGGTGAGGCTGGTCAGGTACTCGGCAGTCTCTCCGTACTGGAAGCGGCACAGGTAGGGCAGCGAATCCATCTGGTCCTGCACACCACAGGCAGATGGAGCCAGGCAAGGAAAGGACGGATCAGTGATGCACACACAGGCAGACAAGTTGCAGCGGGATGCTGACAATACGTTGGCGAGATGTCAGCAACCCCAGGGCAAGTCAACACACAGCCGCCTGCCTACCTGCAGCTGCTCCTCGTTGTCCAACGGATCCTCTCCTCCCTGCATGACTACCGCTTGCACTGCAGGGTAGGGCGCAGAGAGGCCACGGCGGGCGCCGTCGTGGTGAACGGCACGTGGCTGTGCCCAGACAGACCAGCCAGCACGCTGGCATTCAAGGACATCCCCAGCTCCAGCCAGTGTGATGAATGGCAGCCTCCCGCTATACTGCCTGGCCGCCTCACCAGACTCGAGGCGGGAGGTGATGTAGGCCCGGGTGATCTTGGGCACATACACATCCAGCTGCGAGGGTGCATCCCCCTTCAGGTACGGCATGCTCGACACCAGGCGGGACCTGCGGCAGCAGACCAGTGGCAGCACCATGAGATGGAGGATGCGGGGGCTGCAGGCGGCGGCGCCAGCTTGCCGCTTCAGGGCCAGGGATGAAGGCAAGATAGCAGGCGGGCGCCACACGTACAGCCGGGCAGGCAGACAGAGCAGCAGAAGGGCAGGCAGCAGGCGGCCTCGCCAGATGCCCAGCACGTCGAGGCATGCAAGCGTTCATGCCAGCCAGCCAGCCAGCAGGCAGCAACAGAGCAACCAGCCAGCGGCCTCACCACAGGCCCAGGAGGTAGTAGACCGAGCCAGAGGCCCACTGCCAGGAGTTGAGCGAGGAAACGGTGAAGTCGGCCACCAGCTGGATCCACTCCTTGTAGCTCTCCAGGCCCACCTGGACCCAGGTCAGGGCGGGAGCACAGCACTTTGCTTGGCAGCCAGCCGTCGGCGCGCCCGGCCACAGCATTGCGCGCCGCTGCCCTGCGCCGCCAATGCCAAGACCCTCTGCAAAGCCAATCTGCCGCTGCGCGGCAGCGAATCTCCCTCCCTCTACCCTCCCCTCAAGCCCAGGCTGCTGCTCAGCTCAGAACAGCCCGGAACAGCCCTGGGCCAGGACAGGACATACGGGGCGTAGTCCACCCCAGCCCAGCCCAGCGCCCGCCTCACCAGCTCCGACAGCTGGTAGTTGGCCTTGAGGCGGCCCAGCAAGCGGCAGAACTCGTGATAGTTGGCGTGGTGGGCCAGCCCGCTCTGCTGGCGCAGCAGGTCGCGCGTGCCGTTGACCAACCTGCCGGCACAACACAAACGGAAACGAGGGTGGTCAGCAGAGCGCAGCGGAGGTTGGTGGTGAAGCAGCAGCAGCAGCAGCAGTGCACAAGGGTGAGGCTGTGTGCGATTCTTCACAATGATCTCAGAAGCAGACCAGGCACTGGCTGCCACCCCTACAACACTTGGCAGACAGCGCAAATGCAGAGCACGCACGCATGTCAGCAAGGAATCAGCGGGCCCACCTGCTGAGGAAGTTGGAGCGCTCGGTTTCGCTGCTAAACAGAGAGCGGCGCACCGAGGCCAGGCGCACCTGCGGGGGCGCACCGGGCGATCTATGGAGTGAGAAGCCAGGGCACACCACTGCTGCCAAGCTGCCAAGCACTAACAAGCCGCAAAGAGCGATCCACGCTGCCGACCCGGCCAGGCGCTGCTGCTCACTAGGCACTCTAACGCCATGTTGCTGAGGGGCGGCTGGGTGGCGCAGTAGCAATCTATGAAGAGCTGCAAGGTGGAAGGGTCCTCGATGGACGCACGCCACGCTGCGCAGGGGAGAGGCATGCGGTGAATGCCAGGTGAGCGGAGAGCAGCCAGGCAGACGCACTTGTCATGGGTCGGTCATGCCACATGCCGTGGCTGGGGTGGTGCCAGCACTGCCCGCCTCGTGGCCCAGCCAACTAGCCCCACCTGAGGGGACCTGGATGGTGCCAAGGTCCTCTGACGACTCATCCAGGCAGGTCCCCACGAAGTCAAATGATAGGCACTGCAGTGCCAGCTGGACTGCCTGCAGGGAGCACCCAGAAAACCACACACAGACACACAACAGTGGGTGGTGGGTGGCCCGCAATACATGGACGATGGAGACATGGGACGACGCCTCACACACTGCCTACCTGCTCCTTCAGCTTCTCGTCGGCTGCCGTGCCGTGTAGGTGGCGCAGCGCCGTGAGCGCCAGCTGGAACACCTTGTACAGCGACTGATCCCTGCAGTACCAAGAAGTGCCAGGCAGTACAGCCAGGTCAGCCGAGGAGTGCACGCATATGCATGATGCGCCTGCCACTGGCGCTGAGTGTGCTGGCATAACTCAGTTGCACCAGCATGCCACAGTGCAGGAGAGGGATGCTAGGTGCAGCCGTCTGCCGCACCTGAAGTTGACCGCAATCTTGCGGTGCTGCGTGAGCGAGCGGCCCGCCGTGGGCGCGTTCATCTCTGACACAAGCATGTTGAGGATGCGCAGGCCCAGCAGGTAGTGCGCCTGGGAGCCTCCCTGCACGCCCGGCAGGTTTGCCACACGAGACAGCAGCAGATGTATGTGTCAATCGCCGCAGAAATCAACGCCTCGACAAACCTCCTGCATGCGCTCCGCCCAAACAAGTCGTGCATAAACTCGAGCACTGCCACCTGCACCAGACCAGACCCAGCCTCACCGTGGTGCCCTTCTCTAAAAAGTTGCGAGCCTCGTCTGCCAGCACACGGTAGGCATCGTCCTCAAACCACCCCAACTTGGTCATGCGGCAGAGCAGCTGGATGAGCGAGGTAGCCACAAAGGGCTCCAGCTGCGGTCCTCGGCTGCAGACAGAGGCAGAGGCGGCCAGGGACGATTTGCATGGATGGAGCCTGGGTAGAGGTGGCACGGAGCTACCGGCCTCCACGCATGCATCCCCAGCTAGCCTCCACTCTGCCAGCCAAGGAAACAAGGCAGCAACAAACAGTGTTTCAACCCTGCACACACTAGCCCCGACGCTCCCCCCATCTCCTCGTCCATCACCTGTCCAAGTAATTTAGAAAGTAGGTGCGCATCTCCAGCTTCACTGCTGTGCTCAGCGTGTGCTCCGTCACAATCTTGATGAGGCTGGAGGAGGCAAGCACCTGGGCGTAAGGCGAGGAGGAGTTGTCCAGGATTGCCTGCAGGGCGTGGATGGTTGGAGGCAGAAGGTCAGCGCAGAAGTGGAGAAATGTGGAGGGCAGGGCATGGGGCCTGCGGCGTCCTTCGGGTGCCCACAACTGTAAGAGGCTTCACAAGGCGGGACGGCTGCACTTTGCAGGCAGGGACCCGCCTAGACCCATGACTGCACCTTGCAGTGTGCCACATACTCAGTGGAAGTCCCAAACACCCGCAGCATCTGCTCGGCTTGTGCGCGCTCCTGGGGCACCTGCACATGTTTGGTGCGGGCAACGGGGGAGCGTGGCAACAGGGGAGCGTGGACTGTCCGCAAGCGGGGTGGCGACTGGCGGGCAGGAGGCGGACACCCTCAGGGGCAGTGCTGAGTGCGCCTTGGAGGCTGGAAGCGGCTCTAGGGAGACCGCACGGTCTGCGTAGGGCGTGTTCCAGCCACGGCAGCCCACATGAGAGTGATCATTGCCGCACCTGAGACAGGTATAGCTTCTCACTGGCCGCCTCAAGGGCGGGCAATGACGCCAGCAGGTCCCCCATCTTGCTGTGCCGCTCGATCGGCCCGAATTCGCCAGCAGTCTCAGGCCATAGGGCCGCCTCTCCAGCTGCTGCACCCTGATCGACTGACAATCGCTTGATCAGGTCGCCTTGAGGGCAATTCAACTCTGGCGGCATCCCTGGGCAATGGGTTGCTGCCCATGCAGTTTCCTGATGGAAAGCGGTGTGAACAGCGGGTGTGTGGCCACCGTGCCTGTATTTCTTGGTGGGGATCGCAGGATTGCATCCAGGTGCAGCGGCCCTTCGCTATGCCGGCGCTTGCAGTTTCTGCCGCCTTTGCGGCCCCCAGCACCTCTCGCGCAGAGTTGTGGTTCCGCGGCGCACCACCAGCTTGCGGCGGGAGGGCGGGGACCTTGCAAGCACGGCAGCACCCACGAGCGGGCCGCCGCGCCACCGCCGCCGCCGCAGCAGCAACAGATCGCCGCACCAGCCAAGCAGCTGCTGTGCAGCCCACCAGCCTACCAGAGGCAGCAGCAGTTGTCAGAGGCAGTGTGTCCTCGGTCGGTGCTGCGGCCACAACTGGCAGCAGCTGGGCAGAATATGCGGGAGCGATCACAGCAGCGGCCGCGGTGCTGTTGGTGGCGGGGCCTGCGATGGCGTTAGAAATCCGCATGGAGCCTGCCAATGCGCTTAGCCTGCCCACCTGGGCGGTCCACACCTCGTCCGTGCTGGAATGGGTGACCGCCATGGGCCTGATGTGAGTGGCAACAGCCTGATATATGAAAGTCCATTCCGACACATGTGCATACCTCCTTGCTGTCGCCCCCCACTCACCCTGCTTACCCGACTGCCCGCAGGTGGCGGTATGGCGAGGTCAGCGGCAACACTCGGTGGAAGGGCATGGCCTGGGGCATGCTGCCCTGCCTGGGCTCCGCCATGTGCGCCTGCACATGGCATCTCTTCTACAATAGCCCAGACCTGGAGGTGGGTTCAGTTCGTGCTGTTCTGGCGTCACTGCCAGAAGGGAGCAATAGCTGCCCCTGTCTCTCCCATTTCTGCCCTCGTCCTGCATCTGCTGAGCACATCCCCCTGCCTGCCCTGGCGCCCCCTGCAGTTCCTGGTGGCATTGCAAGCGGCGCTGACGGTGGTGGGCAACTTCACCTGCTGGCTGGCCGCCTACCAAATCTACGCAGCAGCGCAGCAGGAGCAGGGTGCGTGAGGCTCGGCGAGGGGGTGTAAGCAGCTGCGCCGAATGCCGGAAGCACGATGCCCCTGTCTCCCAACAGCTGCAAAGTGTATACCTCCAATCACCACTGATCTTGCTTCCTTTCTGCGCCTTATTAAACACAGCAATCGGCAGTCTGCATGTTGTGCTAATGCACAGCAAAATTGAACATTAACTCAGGGGGCGTATGGTGGTGATGATCGCTAAGAGCGCGACAAAGGATCCGAGCAGCAACAGCACAATGGCGGTCCAGAACAGTATGCTCCACCACAAGCTGAATGCCTCTGTCGCGTGCACATGCTGCTGGCCATGCGGGGTGTGTGCCCCGCTGTCGCCGGCTTCTGCCGCCGCCTCCCCTCCAGGCAGCAGCGGCTCTCGCAGCGGCTGCTGACGCCGGGAGGCACGGTGCTTGGTGAGCGAGTATTGCACGAGCAGGGCACCGGGCATGAGGAAGATCAGCATGGCACCACAGGTGCCGCCCACCAGCTTCAAGATGACACCTGCATGGGGTGAGGCAGGAGATAACAACGTTCGGGTGTGTGTGTGCACACAAACCAGCAGCGCTACCAACCCTGTCGCAATCACTTCTGGCGCGAGGCGCACGAACGCAGGAAGAGCGCACCGAGGTCGCTGCAAACGAGGGCCAGGGCCAGGGTGGTGCCGAAAAAGGCGAGGGGCTCCAGCGCATAGAAGGCGCGGCCGCCCACGGTGCGGTCTGTGGTCTGGAAGATCAGGTCACGCACTGCGCCCCTTGCTGGGTGGTGGTTAACGGGGTAGGCGCAGATCTGGATCAGGCCAATGCAGGCGCGGGCGGCCTACAGTAAAACAAGGGAAAAGCAATTACAACTGTTTGGACGAGCAGATACAGATGGCATGACTCCCTTCTGCCCTTACCTGCATCAGCCAATCGTCCTGCCTAAAATTCAGGGTGATGTTGGATCTAGCTGTGTCGGGGAACGCTAGGTAGCCAGCCAGCGCCACGCAGCTGTAAAACACGCCAACGATGCTAACTCCTGCCATCACCACGCGGATCATGCCCCTGAGCTTCTCGCTTTTCTGCTGGCGTTGCTGCTTGCCATCCTCACCGGCCGCAGCAGTTGGCGAGGAGGGGGTGGTGGACGTGAGGCGGAAGAACAGTGAAGGGTGCTCTTCAAGCTCGTCCCATATGCTGACGATGTTGGTGTGGCACTGCAAGGCAAGAAGGCAATGTCAGTATGCCTCCAGTCAGCAGGCAGCAGGGGAGCATGGCGTGGTGTGGGGCAAGTGCAGCCAGAGAATGCAGCCGGCAAGCGCAGCCACGTGGCAGGTGGCAGTGCGCACGTGGAAGGCAAATACAATGAGGGGCAGCGCGTTCAGGAACTGGATGGAAGGGTTGAAGGCCTTGACGGGTGCCCAGGAGTAGTCTGGGCTGACCACAATCTGGGTGGAGCGGAAAACGATGATCCCAACCACTGACATCAGCCCATACACGCACAAAGAACTCACGGCTGCAGCAGGGTGGCGCAACCGCCGCCATCATGGGCATGGTGTGGTGATAACGTCACTGCTGCTGACTCCCCGACTTGCCTTTGAGCGCGGCCAGCCTGGTGGGGAAGCACAGCGGCAGGATGCAGGTGCAGCCAATGCCAGTGATGACGGCGGCGCGACGGGTCCACCAGGCAGCGCCAAAGGCTGCCAGCAGCAGCGGCTGGAAGCTGTCGCCTGCACGAGGGCAGCAGCAGCGGCGGGCGGCATGCAACAAGCTCAGAATTACTGTACAGCCCGCCCCACCAGATAGACCTCACTGGGTGACTAGCCATACCCGCACCTACAATGACCAAATCTGCAGGCATGGGGGGGAGGGCAGGCAGGGCAGAGGAGGTGGCGAGTGAAGAGTGGGCCGACAGCCAGTGACAGATAGCAGCAACACGCGGCAAGGCAGCCAACCGCCCAATCACACCCTGCCTCCACAACTCACATGCGATGCAGCTGCCAAACGGGTAGAGAAACATCACAAAGCACATGGTCAGACTGGCGGCAGGGCCCAGCATCTTGCCGACCTGCATCGCTGGCAACAGTTTGGTCGGTTGGCTGGTCGCAAGCGCGAAGTGGCTATTCTGCAACCCACCAGCGCGCTGTACGTCTTGCACTTGGTTTGCTCTGCAAAACGGGCTAGCACATACATGGTGAAGGCCTCGATGGCTGCAAGCAGGGGGAGGGGGGTGCAGAGCCTGCATGAGCTTGCAAGGGAGCACCCAACGCTGGGGCTACGATGCCGCTCCCAACCACTCGCCTGCGATGGCCACAGTGCAGGCCAGGCCTGCCGCCCAGCCAGTCTGTCGAAAGGCATACGGAAAGGACAGCACTCCGGCGCCCACAGTGCTGTTGATGAGAGCCAGCACCGAGCCTCGGGCGGTGTTGGCGGGCGGCTCGTGCACCAGCACGGTGGCGGGCAGCGGAGCCGCCATGGCGTTGTTGCGGGCGGCGGGCGGCCGCACCCGTGCTGGATGCTGTCTACGAATCCCTGGCGATCACAACAAGCTCTAAATGAAAGCGAGAGTGGGCAGTGAAGACAGGGTTGGTGGCAATGAGGCGAGATGCCCCCCCCCCTAGATGCGGAGGCAGATTGTGTCGATGGCAATGGCACCAGAGATTAAAGTATGCCCTTCTAGGCCCTGCTTGAGGCCTGCTTGGCGTGCGTGCAATGCCATGTCAGCGCTGGATTTCTTCCTGCCAAGGGCCTCTCTGGGCTTGATCGCACTCTATTGGAGTGCACCAGGGTGCGAGGGGCCAGAATGGCGGCTGTTCCAGCTAGTATAGCCAAGCTGCCTCTCAGCGAACTGCAGAAGCTCACTGTCGAGTGCCTGAAGAAGCTCAAGGTGCGCGTTATTTGCGCATAACGAATGAGGTTGTTTGGCACAGGATGAGGGGGGTCGCTCAGGCAGCAGTTGCACAGTGTTCGTCCTCCCGCCTTGCCTAGTACCCGCCACGCTTGGCGGGCGCTCCCTCTTTGTTCATCCAGTTGTTGCACCTGGGGCCGCCGCCCCAGCCAGCCAGCCGCTAGCCCTCCAGCAGTGGCGCCCCCAGACCGCCGCCGCCCAATCTGCCGCCTGAACCCAACCCATCCTCTGGGAACGCCAACCAATGCAATCGCTCCATCCTGCTCCCTACTGCCCACCTGCAGGTCCGCGACAAGAAGATCGAAGAGCTCACGGCGGCATGCGAGCAGGCCAAGCAGCAGGCGCCCGGCGGCGGCACGGCCCAGCTGGAGGCTACAGTGGCGGCGCTGCAGCAGAAGCTGCTGGCGGCAGAGGAGAGCTACAACCAGCGGCTGGCTGCGGAGACGGAGCTGCTGAATGATCAGGTGGCGGGGCTGGGGCGGCGCGCGGAGGAAGCCGAGGCGGCGGCCGCGGCCGAGCGCGACACAACCGCAGACCTCCAAGACCAGCTTGGACGGCGGGAGCACCTGGTGGCACAGCTGCAGCAGCAGCTGGAGGAGCAGCAGGTGGTCGCCGGGCAGCTGCAGGAGCAGCTGGGAGCAGCAGCCGCTGCCTCGGTGCAGGCGGGCGCCGCTGAAGAGGCGCAGGCGGCGGCCGAGGCTCTGCGCCAGCAGCTGGCCGAGGCGCAGCAGCAGGCTGAGGAGCGTGGGGCGGCGGCGCACGCCGCGACCGAGGAGGCACAGTCGCTCAAGCAGCAGGCCGCCAGCCTGCGGGAGGCCGCCAAGCAGCAGGCAGCCGCCGTGACGGCAGCAGAGGCGCGCTCTTGCGAGCTGCAGGCGCGGGTGGCAAGCCTGCAGGGCCAGCTGGAGGCAGCCACTACCAGCAGCAGCGCAGCGGCGAGCGGGCTGGAGCAGCGCGTGGCAGCCCTGCAGCAGGAACTGGAGGCGGCAGCGGCGGGCAAGGCAGCTGCTGTGCAGTCGGCCGAAGCCAAGGCGTCAGGGCTGGAGGATCAGGTGGCCCGCCTGCAGCAGGAGGCAGCCACGACGGCGGCGGCGGCGGCGGCGGGTGCCAGCAGCGCCGCAGAGGCGCAGCAGCAGGCTGCAGAGGCAGCAAGCCTCCGGCAGCAGGTGGCTGTACTGGCAGGCGAGCGTGATGGCCTGGCCAGCCAGCTGGCCGCCGCTGAAGCAGAGCGCTCTGACAAGGCGGCTGCGCTGGAGGAGCTCAGCAGCAAGTGGGTGCTTCTTTGCTGCTTCTTTGCTGCCTCTCCTGCCTGCAGTGCCTCCCACATGACCTGGAAGAAGCTGTGCCCTTCCTCCTCTTTGCACACGGCTCTCCTCAACCTTCCGCTGCCGGCACTGCGTGGTGGTTGCTACCTTGCGCTGCTCTGCAGGCTCGGAGAGCTGGAGAAGGCGCTGCAGGCTCAGCAGGAGGAGCACGAGGCTCTGGAGAAGCAGATGACGATGGAACTCACCCTGGCTGAGAAGCAGGCCCAGCAGACGCAGCAGGCGTTGGAGGAAGCGCAGCAGGCGCACGCGGCGGCGCTGGCAGAGGCTCGCGAGGCTGCCGCCGCTGCGGCCGCGGCTGGCGGGGAGCCTGCTGCGGCCGTGCCGGACGGGGCCGTGGCGGGGCTGGAGGCTAGGGTGCGTGAGTTGCAGGCCGAGAATGCGCAGCTGGTGGAGACCGAGCGCCAGACGGCGGCGGAGCTGAGCCGGCGCCTGAACGACATTGCCGCCAAGGGCCAGCAGGCCGCCGACACGCAGGTGGAACGGGATCTGCTGTCCACCGCAGTGGCCACAGTGCAGGCATGTTGTGCACATCCCTACTGCCCGGCTGGTGGCTGCCTTGTGCGTGTATGCCCTTTTTCTGCTGCTTCTCGCAACTGCAGTGCCCCGAACTGCAGCCTGGGCTAACCGCGTCCAAGCTGCCTGCTTGCTGCTCCTGCAGGCGCGTGTGTCGGAGCTTGAGGAGGCCTTGGGAGGGCGGGATGAGGAGATCTCTGCTCTGGAGGCCGAGCTTGCGGCTTTGAAGAGCAGCGGCGGCGGCGGCAGCAAGAAGGATGAGGAAGCGGAGGAGCAGGGCAGCGAGGGGCTGGCTGACAGCCAGCAGCAGCAGCTGGCAGAGCTGCAAGCCCGCCTGGCACAGGCGGAGGAGGCGTTGGCTGCTGCCGAGGCAAAGGCTGCGGCGTCTGCAGCAGATGGCGCAGCGGCAGCCGTCTCTGCTGCTGAAGTCTCAGAGCTGCAGGCTGCCCTGGCCGTCGCCCAAGAGGCAGCCGCTGCTGTCGAGCCGCTGCGGCAGCAGCTGGAGGCAGCGCAGCGGGAGCTTGCGGAGGCAAAGCTGCAGGCCGAGGCTGCGCGGTCAGAGGCTGCTGGTATGGAGGCGCAGGTTGCCGAGCTGAAAGCGCAGGTGGAGGCCTCTGCCGGCAGCAGCAGTCAGCGGGTGGCCGAGCTAGAGAGCCGCGTGCAACAGGCCGAGCAGCAGGCCGCCGCCCTGCAGCAGCAGCTGGCGGATGCGCAGCAGCACGCCCAGCGTGCGGCGGAGCTGGAGCAGCAGGCCGCGGCGGCAGAGGCTGCGGCGGCTTCGCTGCGGGAGCAGCTGGCGGCGGCGCAGGCGGGCGGCAAGGAGTCGGCGGCGCTTCGGGAGCAGGTGGCAGAGGCGCGGTGGGAGGCGGCGCAGGCCGAGGCGCTGCACCAGCGAGTGGCCAGCCTGCAGGCTGAGCTGGCAGCGATGAAGCTTCGGTCCGAGGAGCTGGCGGCGGCGCTGGCGGCTGCAGAGCAGCAGGTGGCTGCCGCCGCCGCCGCTGCGCACGAGGCGCCCTCCCTGCAGGCCTCGGAGAGCTTCGTCTCTGAGGTGGGCACCCCACGCGGCCCGCGCCCCGACAGCGGCGGCAGCGAGCCCGGTGGCGGCGCTGACGTGGCGGCGCTGCAAGCGGAGGTTGCCCGCCTGACCAAAGAGCTGAATGAGACCAAGCGCAAGTTTGTGCTGGTGGCAAAGAAGAAGCAGCAGGAGCACGCCACCAAGTGAGCACCAGGCGGATCTGCTGGGGCAATTGCCGGGCTGCCAGGCCATCTGCCAGACCCTGCCGGCGACGTGCCTGCAGCTCTGGCTGCCTGCCCTGCCCCTTCTAAGCTCAATGCTTGCCCCTGATCTCACTGCCACCGCTGCTGCTGCTCCTTCTGTGTTCCCTCGACTGCAGGGCAAGGCAGCTTGAGGAGCGGCTGGCCGGGGTGGAGGCGGCGCGGGCGGCGCTGGAGCAGCAGCTTGCGGTGTCCAAGAGCCAGCTGGCCGACACACGCGCTCTAATGGACTCCACTCAGGTGCGGCACTTGCTGAAGCCATAGCTCCGCTTTGCGCTGTCCCATGCACTGCTCCGCTCCTTCGCCGCCCGCCACCCACCTGTGCCACACTGGGTGCCAAGCCTACCGTCGAGCTCTAGCGTTGGTGCTGGTACATATAGGGTCTGCCTCCGGCCCCACCAGGTGCACACAAGGTGTTGCCCCTGTGCAGAGCTCTGTGCACAGCCAGCTGGCGCAGTGGAAGTCGCTGGCGGATGAGAAGGAGGCCCGCCTGGTGCAGCAGGTGGGTGGGTCGGGAGGGAGTCGCCGGGGGCCGGCGGCGCTGGTAGACTGCGCAGGCTGGCCGTTTGCAAGCGGTGACACAGCCCTGGGTGCAGTGTGGAGCGGCGAGCACCCTTGGCTGCCCTCACCTGAATGCGTTGCTCTGCCATCTGAGTCGGCACCCTGCTCCTGCCCTTTCAGGCCGCCGAGGTGCACCGGCTGGAGAGCGAGCTCCGGCTGCAGCACACCAAGCACGACGCCGCGCTGGCGGACCTGAAGATGCGGCACCAGCAGGAGCGGGAGGCACTGCAGGCGCAGCTGGAGAGCAAGGAGCGGGAGGTGGAGGCGGCGCAGGAGGGTGCAGAGGCGGCGCAGCGGGCGGTGGAGGAGCGGGACCGCGAGCTGGCGGGAAAGATGGATGCCTCAGCCGACAAGGTGGGCTGGCACGGCAGGCAGCCTTTTGGGGGTGGGAGGAGGGATGGGAGTGTGGCATGCATGTTTGTGGATGGGCAGTGTTGGGTTGGTTGGGTAGGAAGAGTTGAAGTGAGCAGGAGAGCGGGTTCTACAGGAGATGTGTGGCGCGCAGGCGTCCCAGGTGGCCAAGGATTTGGAGGCCGCGCGGGCCGAGGTGGCCCAGATCCGGCAGCAGCAGGAGGCGGAGCGTGGGCGGGTGAAGAAGGCGATCGCCGAGATGAAGCGCAAGATTGATGGGTGGGTTTGGTGGGAGGGAGGGAGGTGTGGTGCAAGAGGATGGGAGCCACCGCCCGAGCCGCTCCCTGCATGGGATGGTGGGGGGTTGGTTAGTGGCAGATGCCAATGCCCTGCTGCCTGCCCCTTTGCCCATTGCTCCCCGCAGGTTGCAGAAGGAGAAGCAGCAGGCGGAGCTGGCGGCGGCCGAGAGCCGCGGCAAGGCGGCGGCAGAGGTGGAGGCGCTTCACCAGGAGGCGGCTGCCGCAGAGCAGCGGGTGCAGGCGGCCAAGGTGAGCCCTCGGCCGGGAGAGGGGCCGGGGCCACGCGCCTTTTAGGCCCAACTTTAACACTGCGCCTGTCAGCTCAATCACACTCCATCCCAACTTCCTCCCTCCCACCCTCCGCCTTCCCTTGTCACCCAACCCTGCATCACCACCAACCGACACCTCACCCCGCCGCAGGAGGACTGCCGGCGGGTGGAGAATGAACTGCGTGACTACAAGGCGCGGGCACATGCCCTGCTCAAGTCCAAAGAGATGGAGCTCAAGGCGGCGAGGGATATCGTCAGGTGGGGAGTGGGTGCGGTGGGCGTGTGCATGGTGATGTGTGGTAACAGTTCGGGATGGTCCGAGCCGGTGTGGAGGTGTTTTGGAGGGTCAGCGCGTGGCGCGTGGGGTGGGTGGGTGGGTATCACGGAATGTGGATGTGTGTGGATGGAGGGGTTGGCGAGCATGGATTTGTCCGCTGAGGATGCGCCATGTTGCCGTTTCCTGCCATATGCTGCAGGGAGGAGCTGCAGCATGCACAGACCGAGGCCGAGGCGCGCGCCGCGGCCGCAGAGCAGCAGCAGCGCACGGCGGCCAAGCAGCTGGCAGAGGCGCAGGCCAGCATGGCGGCGCAGGCGGCGGCCATGACCGGAAAGTATGAGCCGCAGCTGGCGGAGCTGCGCCAGGTGGCTGACCAGGCGACGGAAGGGGCTGAAGCCGCCAAGCGGTGGGTGGCAGTCAACGGTTGGGTAGTGGGTGGGGCGTGGGACAGTGGAGTGTCTGTGGCCAGGGGGCTATGGGTGCAGGCTTGTATGGATTCCCGCAAGCTTTGCTGCTGCCAGGTGGCGGGCGACGCCAGAGGGAGCATCCCTTCCTCTCGACCCCTCTCTCATCACGCCCACCTACCCTCCACCCTCCCACCCTCTCACCCACGCACTTTGTCTTCCTGCTGCTCTTTGGCTCGCAGGGCGTACGAGCAGCTGAAGCTGCGGTACGAGTCGCTGGAGCTTCGCGCGCAGCAGGCGCAGCAGCAGCTGGCGGCGGCCACGGCCCGCGCCGGCGAGGCCGAGGCCCTGACCCAGCGCCTGGAGCGCCTGGCCGCGGAGCACGCCGCGCTGCGCGCCAGCGCCGAGGCCGCCAGCGGCAGCCGCGACGGCGAGCTGGCTGCGCTGCGGGCCACCGCCGCCAGCCTGCGCGATGAGCTGGCAGACCTGCGGTCTGTGAACGACGTGCTGCGTGAGCAGCTGGCTCGCCCGGGGCCCAGCTCCTCCAGCCTCGCGCCCCAGCCCAGCGCCGACGGCCTGGAGCGCTCTGCGTCGGGCGCCTCGGCCGGCAGCATGCAGCTGGCAGGCAGGCAGCGCACCGCCAGCGAGGCGCTGGGGGACATGGCGCCGCTGTCGCCCGATGCAGGTGCGCCTCGCGCTGCTGCAGCGGGGCGGGCTAGCCAGACCGGGCAGCAGTGTCTTGTGCGTCACGTGCGCAGGTTACAATGCTCCTGCTCCTGCTGCTGCTGCTGCTGCTGCTGCTGCTGCTGCTGCTGCTTGCTTGCCGATCATCGACTGAACACCGCTGTGCCTCCCCTGGGTTGCCCCCCTCCCCGTTCCTCCAACCCTGCAGCCAGCGCGCAGCTGTCTGCGCTGGCGCAGAAGGAGCGGGAGCTGGGCGCGGCGCGGCAGCGTGCCGCGGTGCTGGAGGCGGAGGTGGCCGACCTGGAGCGGGAGTGCGCTCTGCGGCAGACGCAGGAGGCAGCGCTGAAGGAGGCTGTGCGGGAGCTGGAGCGGGAGATGGAGCGGCAGCGCCTGCCCGGAAAGCAGGGTGAGCTGCGGCCTGCAACGGGTGCTTACAGTCGAAGGAATCCAAGAATCAGCTGGGCCCCCCGGTGGGAAGGGAGGGAAGCCAAGGTCAGCATTTGTTTGAAAGCTTCCCTGTCCTCAACCCGTATTGTTTTTTGGTGCCCCTCTCCCGCTCACCTGCCTCCTGCAGTGGATATGGAGTACTTCAAAAACGTGAGTGGCTGGCATTCTGCTTGGTTGTGCTGGTCTGATGGGGCTGTTGGCTGTGGAGCCGCTCCTGCCTGCTGTCGATGCTGCATCGGCCCACTTGCTGAGGTACCGGGTGCCTGCCCTCACCATTCAACGTTTTCTTTCTTTCTGTCTTCCACCTGCAGGTAATGCTGAAGCTGTACGAGACGGGAGAGGCGGAGTCTCTTCTGCCTGTGGTGGCCCAGGTGCTGCAGTTCAGCCCGGCGGAGTTGACGCGCTGCCGAGACGCGCTGCATACGCGCACCGAGCAGCTGGCGGCCGCCGCCGCAGATGGCGATGCTGGAGACGTGGTGGGCTACCTGGGAGGCTGGAGCAGCTGGATGGGCGGCGGCAAGTAGTCGGGCCGACCAGCCGTGAGAGATGGCACGGTGGCGAGGCTGTGAGCTGGTGTAGCCAGGGTGGCGGCGGGAAGCCCGCAGCTGACATGCCCCACACGAACTGCAACGTTATGAGATCAAACTCCTCTCTTCCTCCAAAATGTCACATGATTTAGTTATCTCAGCCCGGAGCTGCACACATGAAACACCCAGCGAGTAATCAGGTTTCCAAGGGCTGGCCGGCGCTTGCGCCCTTGCACCCGCCAGCATGGCACGCACATCGTGCAAACCCAACGAAACCCAACAGCATGGGTGTGTTCTAACGTACCCGTGATGTCGGCATCCACTCAGCCGCCCCTGCACGCCACCCTGGGCAGGCAGGTTGAGGGCGGCGAGCGACGCTGGCCCCTGAGTCATTGCCTGCTCAGCTGGGCAAGCACCAAGGTGGGAGTGCAGCGGGCCCTGCCGTCTGGAGCAGCCCAAAGGCAGGGGGGGGTCTGTCGCTTGTGTGCCGCTTGAAGCGCTCTAAGGTTCACCTGCACGTCCCTCACTTCCAGGGCTGCACTCACTCTCTCAAGCTGCGCCACTCGTTCAGAGTTGGCGCCTGCTCCCGCCTGGAGCTGGGTGTCGACTTGGCGATGCCAGCAGCGCGCGCCAGCCAGCAGCAGGCACCAGCCTCTCCAAAGCCCTTTGCCTGCCTCGCCTACCAGGTGTGCTGCAAGGGATGGCCTGCAATAGTGAGTGGTGCCATGGCTCTGCCCCACCTCTATCCTTGCCATCATGGTTCTGCAGCTAGACCCCAAGGAGAGAGGCAAGGGCCGCCTGATAGTCAACCCCAAGGGCGTCGCTTTCGGCAGGCAGTACCGGCTGGGACGCCAGGGGGCGTGGTGGGAGGTGCCTCTCGATGTCAAGCTGGGAGTCAGCTACACTGGTGGGTGTTTGGTGTTGCATAGCAACACCATACCGGCTCGGCACAGGGTGGTGCCTGGCCGTCTTCTGGCGGGAGCCCGCCCTTCGTTGAGGCAGGGCCACCCAGTCAATCTCGAAAACCTTGCATGATGGATGGGCTAGGAGGCTTGGAGGCTGCCGCTTGACGTGTGCTTGTGGTGGGGCGCAGACAAGCTTCACATGGGGCTGGAGATTGGCAACCTGCTGCTGGCACTGGCGCTGGCGGGCGCGATGCTCGCTGTGTTCGGCCGGCCCATCTGCCTCCACCACCGCGAGGCAAGCTGGCAGCACCTGGTTGTGATCGGAACTGACGGGCAGAGCAGGAAGTGGCCGGCATAGATGCTGTTTGCAGCGTCTCGGCTGTTGGGCCATCTGGCCCCGGCCCAACGAGACCACACACCTGCCCCTACCCCTGCCGCAGGTGGGCGGCGTGGCGGTGCACTTCCCCCTGAGAGTGGGCGGCCATGACGCCTGGCTGCAGGAGCGGGTGGGTGGGCTGCGGAACAGGTGCAGGGCACTCAAACGAAGCGGTGCATGGCATGGCAGTGGCCGGGTATGAACATGTAGGTGCCCTCCCTCCTAGCCGGTATGCGCAGGTGGAGGTTGAGGCCAGCTTGAGGCGCAGAGGGGGAGGCTTGCAGCTGGCTGTCCACCAGCTCAACGGCGTGCTGCGCCTGCAGCAGGACTAGCTTGTCCAAGCTTGCGCTTTGCTGGTTGGCGCTGCGCTCCGCAACGCAACGCAACGGCAGGCGTAAAAAACAGTGAAGCGGCAGGGATTCTTCGTTTTGGTGTTGATCTCATTAGCAGCTTTGCTTGATTAGTGCATTGTGCAGGGATGGATTGGGGTGGAAGTCTGCTGCCTAGCTGTCTCACCCTCCACGTGGGCAACCCATCCCGACACCTCCATCGCGTCTTTGTCACAAACCAAACGCGCCACACCGTTCAAGTAACTAACGACAGGATGGCCGCTGCCGCGCCGGTGCACACCACCGCGATGCCTCGCGACCGAAAGTCCAGGGACTGGCTGACATCCTGGGTTTCGACAAAGGTTCGTGATTGCGATCGACGGTCATCTAGCGCCGGCCGGACGGGCTTGGGGGTGGGCGACCCCGCCTGCCGCCACCCACCCGCCCGCCACCGCCGCCGCCGCCGCGGCCGTGCAGGACTGCGCGCACGCGCTCAAGCTGCGGCACTCTGTCAAGATTGACCCGCGCACTCGCCTGGAGCTGGGCCTGGATCTTGACCTGGTGGACAGCCACGGGCTGCGCCAGACGCTGCAGAACTCAGCGCCCTGGGCGGCCATGCTGCACCAGGTGGGTGGCAAGCAGGGGCTGGGCTGATAGGAGGTCGCGGTGGTTGGACTACGCCTGGCGCCGGCTTGGCTCAGAAAAAGGCCAGGCGTCCTCCCCGCCCTCCACTCCCTGTTCTGTAGTTTGATGAGGGCGACGCTGGCAAGGGTGCGATCGAGCTGAATCCCCTCTTCCTCAGCTACAACAAGAAGTACCAGATTGGCAAGGAGGGGGAGTGGTGGGGGGTGCCGCTGGACACCAAGCTGGGGGTCACATTCACAGGTGGGTGGCAGAGCCTGCTGCAGGGTGGGCATGGTGCTTTGCTTGCCCTTTCTGGAAAGTTCAGCTCGGCCTCTGGGCTGGTGGCTGCCACGTTGCAAGAAGATTCATTTCTGCAGCAGGCAGGTGGCTGGTCTTGAGCAGCTATGGAGCGTCGCCCATGCAGGCAAGCCACACGTTGAGGTGGGCATTGGCAACCTGCCGCTGGCCCTCACCGTGGCTACCCTCCTGCTTGCCACGGGCAAGACCGTCAGCCTGAAGCGCAAGGAGGTGGGTCAGGCTGTCTCGCAGGAGCCTGTTTCATCACCAGGCCAGCTGGCTGCGCTGCACTCCAAGCGTCGCACACGCTCACCACCTCTGCTGCCGACGGCCCCATCATGTGCTGCTGCCGCCGCAGGTGGGCAGCCTGGCGGTGCACTTCCCACTGACCGCACACGGCGTCAAGTACGATCACTCCCTCCAGGAGCGGGTGGGTGGCGGGTATACATGCCCTCCGTTGCTGCATGCTGCATTGCTTCTTGAGGGCGTCGGCGCGGCCACACGGCCACTTCGCTAGGCCGGTGCTGCTGGTTTTGCTGCCTCGGCCTTGGCACTACCTGCTACCTCACGGGCTGCCTGGCGGCCCGCTTGCTGGAGTGCAGCTGGAGGTTGACGCCACGCTGCGGGCGGAAGGGCGGGGCCTGCGCCTCGACTTCCAGCAGCTCAGCGGCGTGCTGCGGCTGCGCCAGGACTGAGGCCAGGACTGCACAACGCACTGCGCACCGCACTGATGACCCATTGCCCACTGTCTGAAATTGCACCGTTTAGCAGGGTTTCCAATGTTTTGTCACAGGTTTACTTTACACGCGTACGTTTTCTCGTTGCGAGGGAACCACATGCATCAATTTTGGTTGCGGAGCGACCATGGATCACTTGTAAGAATCCACCTATTGTTGCGCAGCCACGCCGGCCGGCTGCTCCTGCTGCTGTCCCACCTGCACCGCTGCCGCCTGTTGCGCCTGCTGTGCATCTGCTGCTTGCTGCTGCTGCTGAGCCGCAGCGGCCTGGGCCCCCTGCTGCTGCTGGGTAGCAGCAGCTGCCGCCTGGTCCATTGGTTGGGCGCCCTCCCCAGCTGCTGCCTGGCCTGCCTGAGTTGCGGTTGCCGCCACTGCCTGTTGCGCTGCTGCAGCAGCATTGCCAGCTGCGGCTGCCCCGCCCGCCCCGCCAGCCGCTGCAGCCCCTGGCGGCAGCGGCTGGCAAGGGCACAGCCGCCGCACGCTGCCGTTGGCATGGCTGCAGTTGAAGGATGGGAGCAGCTGGGCCGCCAACGGCGGCAAGAAGGCGCAGAACGCCGGCTGCTGGTGCTTAGGGGCACTCCCCTCCACATAGCCAGGGTACTCCGTTTGGTCGGCAGCGCAGCTCCCACAGCCTGCGGCAAGGGCCAGGCGGCCAGGCGGAGTCTGGGGCTAGCAAAACAAGGCAAAATACCAGCCGCTTTCTTTCTTCTCCGACGGCACACCATCCTGTACCCAGCCCACCTGCTTCACACATGAACTTCGCGCGCAGGCTGTTGCAGTCGTTGATGCTGAGGAACCACTCCGCCCGGCACGTCATCTGCTTGGCAGCGCACGCCACGTCGCAGCTCTGGCCCGCGGCCCCCGCCACCAACGAGGCCTCCTTGGGCAGCGCCGGCGCCGGCGGCACCTCCACATGCGGCCGGCCCAGCTGCGAGGCGGGACGGTGGAGGCAGAGTGGATGCGGCAGGTTCGGGGCACACCTTGTCGCTGCCAGTACCCCAAATATACTGATTGCTCCCTTCCCTGCATTCACAGCTGCCCGCTGCACCAACAGCCACAAACCCCACCTTGGAGAAGCAGAACCTGCGGTCCAGGATGAAAGCATTCTCGTGCTGCGTGCTGCGCGCCGTGGTGCGGCACACCGCTTGGCAGTACTCAAATGGGGTCGACCAGTGCCCCGTCTCGGGCCTGCAGTGCGCCGAGCAGGGGGCAGCGCCATGTACAGGTGGGCAAGCAGGGTCCAGCAACATTGGCACAGCCGGGCGGCAACAAACAGGCTTGACCGCGTGCCAGCATCACCACCAACAGCTAACAGCCTGCAATTTGTCAAATCAGCCAGCTGGGCCACGCCGCAGCATACAGCAACAGCCAGATGGGCTCACTTGTTGCGGCCGCGGAAAATGCTCTGCATCTTCTCCCCAGGCTTGTTTTCGGGCCTGAGGCAGCACGAAACGCAGTGCTCGTACCGCGAGCAGCACTTGTCCTTGGCCTCGCAGCTGCAAGCAGCAGAGGCGCACCGCCAGGGAAGGAGCAAAGGACGTGTGAGCACTTGTGCAGGCAGGTGGAGATTCATGGTGCATCATCGTGCCGACAGCTTGGTGCAATCACAGGCCTCCAACAGCCGCACCTGGTGCACGAGTGTAGCTCGCCGCCAGTGCAGCAGCCTGTGGCATAATTCAGGCTGTCCCGGGAGCACACCATGCCCTGGTCATCAGCGATGTACCATCTGCAGGCGGGGGCAAAGGGCGGGGCTCAGGGTATGCTTTGGGGGAGCATGAGCTGCTGATTGTTCAACCGGAACGGAGGCGGCGGCAGGTGACGACAGCGAGTGGGCGGGGGTGGCAAGTGGGGCCCCGCAGCCTCGGGAGAGCACACCTGCCCGACCGAGTGTTGTCGCAGCTGGGCGGGGCCTGCTGGAGCCGTCTGCACGCACGGTCAGAGAAGGGGCCAGTGAAAACGAGCCTCTTCCCGCTGGCAGGGGGCGGCGCTGCAGCAGGCATTGGAACTCACCGTGCAAGCTGATCGTCGTCAGCCTGCGCGCTGCCCAGCACCGCCAGCAGCAGCAGGGCGATTGAAGTTGGCCAAACGAGTCTCATCGCCGCTGCTGCTCCAATGTTTGGGACCTTAAGGCTCCACTCGGCGATGAACTGCGGCCGATCGACGGCAATTCAACCGTTCAACAACTGTACCGCCACCGCCCCGCCGCCGCCTCTTTCTGCCGCGCTTACAAGAGGCCTCTAGAATAAGTCAGGCACTGCATGCAACTAGCCAGCAACTCCTCCCTTCCCCATGGAGAGTGCGGCGTCTACAGCGGCGCAGGGAGCTGCACGCTCCTCAGCACCCTGTCGCGGCTCGCCTGCCCCCGCAGCAACGCAATCTGCTTGCGCAGGCTCTCAACTGCGTCCTGAAGGTCTGCCTTTTCAGAAAGCGCACGGCCCAGCTGTCCCTCACTCAGATCCAGCTGCTGTCGCAGGCGCGTCGCCTCGGCCGCCGCCTGTGCTGCAGCTAGGCTCTGCGCCTCGAGCTGCCGCTCCCGTGCAGCAAGCTGCTGCCGCAGTTCGGCAGACGCCTTCATGCCGGCCTCAGCCTGGAGCAAAGGGTAGGGCATTACGATGCACAAATGAGACGCAACTGGGGATGCCAAGCCAGCAAGATGCACGCAAACTGTTGAGCAGAGTACGTGCGCCGAAGCTTGCAGCACACCTGCTTGCGGCAGAGCTCAGCCAGCCTGTCCCGCCGCTCCGCCCCATGCATCCGCTTCAGCAGAACCGCGCGCTCCTGCTGCAGCTTGCTGATCTGCAGCCCGCGGGAGGAGTGGCAGTAGCAGCAGCAGCAGCCGTTGGCACGGGGAACATCGGTGGTGGGAAGCAAGGAGCTTGCCTGTCTGCCGGCTTGAATGTGGAGCATGTTGAGGGCAACCGGCTGGGCAGCACACCTGAGCCTGGGCTTGCACCGACTTGCGGTGGTGTTCCTGACAGATGGCTGCCACCTCCTCTGGCAACTGCTGCGCCGCATCTGCAGGACATTCAGGTGGAGCACAACAAGCAGTGAACAAGGGATGCTCGACACGCAGCCCATACCAGTCACCACAAGGCCAACCCAACACCCCAGACCAGGCCCGCCGCCACAGCACCCGCACCCGACAGGCGCTCGAGGTCAGCTTCTGCCAGCAGCCGTGCCAGCTGCTCGCTCTCCTCTTCCAAGCGCTGGCACTGGGCCTGTAGGCGCTGCACCTCCTCCTCGTACCGCCTGAACAGCGTCGGCAACGGCGATTGCTCTTCCCAGGCCCGGCACCTGCGGCACACGGCGGGTGCAGCGGCAGTGAAGTGATCGGTGGTTGGTATGGCACAAGCGCAGTGGGTCGGCTCTGGCAGTTTTCGTTATCGCAGAGCAACGTGATGATTCTAAATCCAGAACGATACTTGCAGAACAAAGCAGCTTGCAGCATACCTGGCAGCCGCCACCAGCAGCTGGCGGTGCTGGGTGTGCAACTGTGCCTCCAGGCCCAGCCGCTGCTCGTCGGAATACTGCTGCTGAAGCTGCAGCTGCTGCCGTGTAGCCGCGTGCCGCTGGCGCTCCAGCTGCAGGGCCGCCAGCAAGGCATTGAAATCTGCAGGGTCCTCCACCCCTGGCGCCAGCGGCTGCACAGCAGCCGCCGCGGCAGCAGCTGATGCAGCTGCCACCGCCTCCTCCAGCTGCTGATGCACCTCGTGCAGCTGCCGAAGCAGTGCCGCGTTGATGCGCTGCTCGCGCTCCAACTCCTCCAGCAGTTCTGCCACGTCAGCGACCTCCGCCACAGCAGCTGGGTGGGGCTGCGCAATGGCAGAGGAAGGCGGGCCCAGGGAACCCAAAGATTTCTCGGGGCTGTCGAAGCCTCGGTTTGCTGCCTGGGGTGGTGTCCCTGTTGCTCCCGCTGGCTGTCGCTGCACAGCCGCATACGAGCCGCCGCCGATGCTGTGCACCCCGCTGCCTTCTGGCTGACGCATGGCGAAGGCAGAGGGCGGCTGAGGCGGCTGTGCACTACTGCTGCTGCTGGAAGTGCTTGTGCTTGCCCCTGGCAGCCAGTCGTACCGGCCTGCAGGGCCTGCAGCGGCTGCATCAGCCAGGTCGGCTGCCGGTGGAGACGGTTGTGGCGACCATGCCGATTGAATGTTCTCTGACTTGAAAAAGTCGGAAACCAGCTGTGAAGCAGGAGTCGCATCTGCCGCCGCTCCAGACGCTGCCACAGGGTAGTGCGCTGGCGAGTTTGCCTGGCCCCACACCGCCAGCGGCCGCTCGCCTGACTGCTGCTCCGCGGTGCTGCTGCTGCCGCTCTGCAACCTGCTGGCTGGCGCATAGTACATGGCTCCCAGGGAGGGTGCAGGAGCATCAATGTCGGCCAGGCTCGCCAGGTCTTCGCTTGCCTGCTGCGAGTCTTCTACTTCTTGGTGTCGAGATAGCCCGCCAGCGCCACGTGCTGCTGGTCCGGCCGTTGCCACCGCCGCCTGCTGCCGCAGCATCGCAAGCTCTGCCTCTAGCTGCTGGACCAGGCTGCCAGTGCCACTGCCACGGCCATCCCCACTAAAGCCCGCTTCCTCAGCCCCTCCAGACGAGGCAGCAAGTGGTGCCCTGGGGTCAGGGGCCCCTCCAAATGGCTCACACAGGATCCTGTGCTGGACCTGATCAGCACGCAACGCCTCGGCCGCTGCCTGCATCTGCAGCGCAGCCACATGCGTCGCCACGTCTTCAGCTGCCGCCACCCCCGCCGCTATCAGGGCGCTCTGTTCCTGCCTATGCCGCGCAGGGCTGCTGCTGCGGCTGCTGGTCTGCACTTGCCGGCTAGCCCGGTGGACAGTGCCCTGCAGCCGAGCACGTGCTGCCTCTGAAACGCCATGCTGGGCGCTCGAGGCGCCGCCGTCATCACCCATGGTCTGCTGGTACAGGGTCTGGAATTGCAGCCGCAGACGCTGAAGGCTGCTCCTGCCGTCAGGGCTGCCCAGGCTATCATCACTAGCCGCCTCTGGTACAGCTCCGTGCTCGGCCTCCAAGGGAACATAGGCTGCTGGCTGGTAGGACGCAGGCTGCTCGCTGCTGCTTTCATGTCGCTGCGGCTGCTGCGGTTGTGGCGGCGGCAGTGGCTGCTGCTTGGATGGCGAGCGCTGCCGCGGTGCCTTGTCTTCCTGCGGCTGTGCTGCGGCCTCCAGTGGTGCTGGCCGCTGCCCCGGCTGCTGCTGCCGCCGTTGCTTAGCCGCAATCCGCAACTTCTCCCTCCTGTCAGCCTCAGCTGCAGCCAGCGCCGCAGCCTCTGCACGCCGGTGCTGTTCGGCATGCCGCCGCTGGTCCAGCTGCTGGAGAAAGAGCTGGCAGGGCAGCCAGGCGGCCGGCGGAATCGCACAGCGTACCCCTCCCGCTGCGCTACCGCTGTGGGCAGCACCAGCGCCAGCAGAAGCAGCTGCGCCCTTGGCGCAAACAGCCTGAACGTGCCGTGCTGCAGAAAGCAAGCCCAGCAGATGCCGCTCCCCGAGGCCTCCTTCCTTGGCGCAGCCGCCGCTGCGCAGATCTGCCGCCAGGAACAGGCGTGCAGTGCCAGCGATAAGAGGAGCTGCAAGATGGTTCAGCGGCGACAGCTTGGCACCGGCCAGCAGGTGGTCTCCTGCAACCGTGGAGACGTCAACTGAGTTGAGACAAAACATACGGCGCAAATTCGCCGGGTTGCTGCCCGGCACAGTGGTGCAATGCATGCAGTTTACAGCAGCTGTCCTTGCCCTGCACGACAAGCAGCCAGCAGTGGCCAACCTTCCCGGCGCCGCTGGTGCAGGTCGGCCACCTCTTGCAGCAGCCTGATCAAATGCTGCTGTTCAGCCACGGCTCTGGCTGGCTGGAGCACGTGCAGCACAGCGGTGGGTTGTCCTTCTGCTGCAACAAGTGTCAGCTGCATCAGCAGGGCGGGCATGGGCTGGCCGTCGGCTGCTGCTGCTGTCGCTGCAGCTTCCAGCTGGCGTGAGGCAGCTGCCACCACCTGCTGGAGCTCAGTCTCTGAGGCTATACGAATGACGCAGCTTGCTGCTGCCAGCCCTGCATCGTTTCCAGCGCCCTGGCCTGCCGATTCGCGGCCCAGCCTGCTGCTCGAAAGCTGCCCAACCGTGCCCTGCTGCTGCTTTGCCGCTGGCGGTTGTGGTTGGCTACCGCTAGGGAGCTGCTGCTGCGTCCCCAGAGGGCCGCAGACCGAACCGCTGCCAAGCAGCAGCTGCCATGTAACGCCCAGCTGCATGCCGCTGGCCAGTGCCGCTTCGCCTACTGCGGCAAGCACGGTTCCCGCTGTCAGCTCGCCCGCTTCTGTGTCTTGGGCATCCGGGCCCCTGCCCAGCAGCAGCAAGGCGGCGTTGAATCCACGGCGCAACCAGGGCCACATCTCCTGCTGCAACTCTTCCATCAGGCTCTCCAGGCTGTTGCGGCAGGCGGCCAGGGCCTCTGCCGCCGCCGAGCTGCTGCCATCTGCCGCCACGGCGCCTGTCCAGCACCGCCCCACAGCCACATCCCCACCGCCTAGCGCTGCCAGCTCTGCCGCCAGCTCCAGCACCTGCGTGCAGGCAAGCGTTTTCGCTGCAACTTTGAACGGCGGCGGTGCCCTCCCCTTCCCACGCCCGCTTGAGGCGCGGCAGCAAGTGCGAGACCAGGAGCTGGATTGGGTGCGAGCTCACCTCTGCCGAGGCAACCACGCAGACGGGCAGGCGCACGGCCATCGCCGCGGCCCACCAGCTGGCCTGGCTTGTGATCCAAGGATGCAAGGAGGCTCGACGGAGGGCTCAGGCTGCTGCTGCTTTGGTGGTGCGTGACCTGTCGCCACCTGGCAAAAAATTCTTAGTCCGGCGCTGATGATCATTACCTACGTTCGCACATGGTGTTCGCAGCGAATGCATGGCTTGGTGTGCTCGGGGGGATGCTCGCTGGCATCCTCTTGTCTAGGTTTTATCCCGCTTTCGTTACCCCACAGCAACATACACCGGCGCCATGTGTCGACGTATATGAACATGGTGCGCAGATACACCGCCATGCTGCCGCCGCCATGCTGCCGCCAGCGCGAGCGGACGACCACATATCCAGCCTGCCGGCAGAAGCGACTTGCAGGGCGTGACAGACCAGTGAAGTACCATATCGACGAGCTGTACCAAAGCAACCACGGAAGATCTGGCCTGGCGCACATCACTGTGGCAGGTTGGTGCCAGTGTGCGTGTGTCGTTTGGCAAAGGCGGGCTGACTGCTGTCCCGCCACCACCCTTTGGACAACCACAAACAAGGGCTTCATTCAGGGGCGGCACACCACGGCATGCGGAAGATAGAGATGTGGCTTCAGACATTTGCCCCCGGCGTGCAAACGCCCGTGCACCGGCATGCATGCGAGGAGGTGTTTGTCATCCAGCGCGGCGCCGGCACCGCGTTTTTTCGTGCGCCAGATGGTGGTGTGCAGCAGGTGGCGTTCCAGCAAAACGACACCCTCATTATTTTGCCAGACATGGTACATCAGGTAATGATTTTGGGCACAGCATGACACGTCGATCCTGCAGTCTGGATCCAGGTGCTGGGCAGTCCTTCCCCGCACTCATTGCTGCCATCCACCTGGCATGGACCTGCTCAACCCCTCAAACCTGCGCAGATTGTAAATACTGGCCAGGAAGACCTGCAGGCGCTGGTGGTGATCGACAGCCCACCCATCCGCATTTTCACATACTCGGATTGGAGTATAGCAGATGTGCAAGCCCAGCTGCAGCAGCCGTACTATTGGGATCGCGCCTGCCCGCCCCACCAGCCGCAGCCACTGCAGCAGATGCAGCATCAGCAGCAGGCGCAGCCGGCTAACGCTGCACCAGGCGAAGAGCTGTGAGGCATGCAGCTGCGTCCTAGCACATGCTAACAGCAATTTCATTGCGTTTACCGATGCAAAAACAGCAAGAACATACTGGCGGTGTGCAGATCGTAGTGAGTCGCATACAGATGGCAATACATGGAGCATTGGTAGAAAACACGGCGTTTATGGTGAAAAACTGTACCTTTACTGGTCGTGGCATGTGATTGCCACTCACACTGTGCCCGGCAGGCCGCCACCAAACTGGTTCACAGATGCCAGGTGCGCCTGCTGGCGTCGGCTCTGCGCACGACGGCTGTAGAGCACAACCGCCGCGCCCGCCAGCGCAGCGCCGGCCACGGCGCACCCGATTGCGATGCCGGCCACAGCGCCGCTGCTGAGCCCGCTGCCGCTGCTGGCGCCACTGGCGCTGGCATCGCTGGTGCTGGCTTCGGCGGAGGCGTTCAGCGCGCGCGTGGCCGCCTGCAGCTGGCAGGCCGTCCAGCTGTCATTCTCACACGCATCGCACCACTCCTGCAGGCTGCTGGAGGCCTTGGGCGCCGCCAGCGCCCGGAACGCCTCCAGCGTGCAGGCCCCGGGGCCTGCCAGCGCCTCGGCGCCGTCGCCTGGCACGGCGCAGGGCAGCGGGATGGTGGTGTAGCTGGCGGCGGGCCCGTCCTGCATCACCAGCCGCACCGTCAGCTCCTGCGGCTGTTGCCCCGCCGACGCGTCGCCGTGCAGCTCAAACGCCATGAGAGCCGCCAGCGAGGGGATCTTCCTGCAGGGCGAGGGCAAAGCGGCAGGGGAAGGCTAAGCGGCTGATAACGAGGACAGCGAGGGGTCCAGGGCAGGACGGCTGGTGCCTTTTGGGGCCTGGGAAGGGCCCTATTTGGCCCCTGGGCAACCCGGGGGGCCCTTCAAGCGACAGGGTGTGGAACAACCACCCTCCCCACACCCACCCTCCCTTGAGCCAGGGCAGGTGGGGGGGGGGGGGGTCTTGATCCACCTCCAGCGCCCCAAGCACGCCCAGCTGGGTGTTGTAATGGCCTGACAGATGGATGAGTTTGTAGTAAATGTTGGCAACCAGGTTGGCGGAGGGGGCAGCCACCGCCTTCTCGATGTAGGCCAGAAGGTCGCCCAGCAGGGCGCCGCCCAGCAGGCTGCCAGTCAGGGAGGACCGCATCTTGCTGGTCTCCAGCCAGTAGGCCAGCTGCAGGGCGCAAGGGGCCGGCATGTTGTGGGAGAGGCAGGCGTGAGAGATATCGCCCATGCCACCTACCTGGTGTCGCCATCCCATCTCCCGCAGCCAGACACACAATGGCACAGCACAGGGGCCGAAGGGTTGCGGATTTGCGGCACGCCAGGTGCTGGCACTAGTGGCGCACCTGCTGCATCTCGGCAAAGGTGGCGTTGTCGATGGCGGGCATGGGGGTGCCCGCGTTGTAGGTGCGGTACACATTGAAGCCTGCGGTACACAGATGCCAGGGTCGGAAAGGCAGCTCAGGGGGCTGGTTCCTGAGGGCCTGCTGGCCCGAGGCGCTGCCTCGCAGCAGCGGGTCCACCCTCCCACAGCCACCCTGGCCATGCCTACCGCCTCCCTCCGTCGACAACCCTCACTAGGCCTCCCACCTCACCATCGTACACATTGAACCAGTTGGTGAGCGACGTGTTGAGGCCGGGCGCTTGCGAGGCGATGCCGTCGCGGAAGGCCTGGCTGGCCGCCTCCTTCTCCTGGAACTCTTCAGACTCATACCTGCGCGGCGGTAGAGGAATGGCCCAGAGCGGCGAGGCATGTCGGGTACAGTGTCCCCTGCACGCCCTCGCAGCACAATCCGGCGGCAGCAGGGGAGGCGGCGCCCGCTGCTGCGGCTGCGCGAGGCACGTGCCTCTTGAGCGGGCCCGGCATCAGCCCCAAGGGGAAATGTCTTACCAGCTGAGCAGGCGCTTGTCGTATGCGGGGCAGGCGGTGTAGGCGCGGGTGAGGGCGTCGCCGTCGTCCGGCTTGCTGTAGACCGGCACAACCTGCATGCCAGAGGGTGAACCAACAGGAGGTTGGGGACATGCCAGTGCCACACGCCAGCAGATGTTCCTCCCGTCCTGACCCGGGTTACCATGCACCCCAGAGTGCTCAGTCCCTCCCTTGCCATGCTGCTTGCGCCGCCTCGCCTGCTGGCCGTCTGGCAGGTAGGCGGTGTCGCTGGGCTGGTTAATGGATGGGAAGACGGCATCCAGGAAGGAGCGGGCGGTCATGACGGTGCGGTCCAGGGCGCTGGACCGGATGAGCGTATTGAAATTGTTGAAGGCGCCATCGGGGGTGCCCACCACGCCGTACTCCGGGCCTGCAGGCGGCGAGGCCCAGAGTGGGCCAAAGAGGAGGTTGAGTTGTGTCGCTTTGGGAAGAGAAGCGCAAGCAGTTTGCTGCTGCAAGTGGGTGCTGCAGCGCGCACCCAGCGTGTCGACGCTGGCATCCAGGCAGGTGACGCTGGCACCGCAGGCCGAGTCGTTCAGGTATCGGGAGCGGTAGCTCATGCCGGCATTGTAGGCCTGCCGCTGGCCCGCCGGGAGCAGGGTGGGACCGCCTGCAGCATCCGACTCCTGCAAGATACAGCGTCAGGGGGCAGCGAGCAGGCAACTCGACTGAACACTCGGCAATGTTTCCATTTTCCAGCAGCACTGGGCGGCGGCAGAGGAGCGGCGCAGCAGGGCAAGCCGGCGGCACCTTCAGGGTTGCGGATTTCGGCAGCACGTTTCTCGCGCCATGCCGCTGCACACTATATACCAACAGGACCTCCGAGGCTGCTGGAGAGGGCGCAGCCAGGGTGACGAGCAGGGCCGCCACCGCGCAAGCCCTAGCGCAGCGCATGACGCGGACGGATACAGAGTTGCACACTGATCCAATTGGCCTGGCGCTGGAGTTGAAGAGGGTCCGAGAGGCAATGCTTGGGGGCGCGCTCAGCCAACTCAGCTCGCTCAAAGGGCTCTGGCCACAGTTCCGTGCATGCGTAAACGGGATGCAATGCGCAATTTGAATTACAAGCCCCTCTCTACAGGGGCGGAGGCGTCGTGAAATGGAACCGTGGCCACGCCCGCCGTACCAGCATGGCCACCCGCCGCCGCTCGCCGCCGTGCCGCCGCAGCATGCCGCCTGCGCTGCTGCCCCCAACAACTCTACACTTGACACACATTCTTCGAGATCAGGGAGACGCTGCCCTGGTTGCTGCCAAGCCGGCGCTCCAGCAGAACAGCTCGAGTCAGCAAAGACCACCGGGCTCCCTCAAAACTGTTGGAAGATGGAGTAGCTTCGCATCATGCGCTGGGTGGTGCGCATGCGCTGCGCCACCGACCCCGGGCTGGCAAGCTCCAGCAGGTCGGACCTGCGCAGCGCAGCAGGCAGAGCCCCGTGAGCTGAACCGGTGCTGGAGCGGCATACTTTGTGATCAGGTCCATTTCCGCCAAGTGCATGAGCAGCCAACAGCCAGAACCGTGGTCAATCACACATGCCATTCTCCCGCCAGCTGTTCCCCACATCCCTCACCGCAGGTTGGGCCACTCGCTGCCGCCGATGGCCAGCAGGCCGCGGTGGCGTCGGAAGAGCTCGCGCGCGTCTTCGTATGCCTGCGGGGGAGCAGGCAGTAATGGTGGTGGGGCGGCCAGGAGCAAGCGGCAGCAGGAGCAGGCTTTTCATCAGCATTTATGCGCCGGAGCATGCCGGCCACGCCCCAAGGGCAGCAGCAGGGGCTCCGTACCACGGCGAGGCGGTACGCAAACAGCCCCTGCTGCTCCCGGGCCTCCACGGCGCCCTCGTCGGGGGGCCCTCCCGCGCCTGGCGCCGCCGCTGCCGCCTCCTCAGTTGCCGCCACATGCTCCAGCGCTCGCTCCACCTCAACCATGCTCATCCGCACAGGCAGCGCCTCACGCCGCGGGTCGGGCGGCGTGGGCGTCACCAGCCTTCGTGCCAAAACAGCAAGACAGAGACGCGCAGGCATCAGCAAAGGCTGCAAGACTCGTTCAAACCCTGCCTGCCTGCCTGCTGCCGCTGCTGCTGCTTTCATTAGACACACGGCCGGCCCCTCACACACAGCTCTCCACACGCTCTCCGGCCCAGAGCATGCCCATCTGCCTGCCCCTCTCACCTGCCGATGTACAGGAGCGACGTGCCGGCAACCAGGAAGGCGGGCACGGCGGCCACCAGGGAGATGGAGAGCTCGTTTGCCTTCAGGATCTGGTCCATCTCCAGCATGGCGCTGGCGGTGTCCACCTTGAGCTTCTGAACCTGCAAAGAGGGCGCCAGTAGGGCACCCAGGCGCAGGTTACACCGAGCTGGTAGGTGGCTCGGCGGTTAGGTGGGGGTTTGTGTGTCTGTAGGGCAAGTCAGGCGAGTGTACGGCACCCAGGCTGGGGGGGACTAAAGGCCACACTGCCGCCAGTGCAGGGCTGACAGAATCGCAAGGGGCTGGTGCAGCTGGCCAGCCAGGCTGGAGCGCCCAGGCCGGCCAGCGCACACTGCTTGCCGCCCCAGCGGCACGCACGGAGGCCGAGCAGCCCAGCGGGCAGCAGCAGCGCACCTGGATGAGCAGCGCGCGCACGAGCTCGCCGCCCACTAGGTTGCGCAGCGGGCGCTGCATCTCCCGCTCGTAGGTGCGCATCACCAGGTCCAGGCCTTGCAGCATCCTAGCCTCCTCGCCGTCGCCGCCCAGCGCCGCCGCCGTCGCCGCCGCCTCGATCGCCGCCTCGATTGCCGGTGCCTCGCCCCGCTTGCGCACATAGTCGCGCTGCAGGCCGCGGCAGGCGGGCGGGCAGGCAGCATGCAGGCAAGTACACGCGGCGGGGATCAAGGCTGGGCCCTCGAGGTCAAAGGGGTCGAGTTCCAGGTTAGACGCGCCAGGAGCAGCAAGGAGGCATGAGCCAGCAGGTGAAGCCGGCACAGAATGCGCATGCTCCACTGCTGCCCCCCTTCCGCAGCCCCTGCCCGCAGCTGCCCCACCTGAAAGTCAGCCAGCATGCGCTGCAGCGAGTCCCTCTCCGCCTCGAAATCGACGTTGCTGACCACAGTGGGGCGCCTGCTCAGCAGGAGCGGCGGCAGCGAGGCGGGTGACGGCGCAGCAGGCTGCGAAGCAGGCTGAGAATGGGCAGGCCAGCCACTTGCTGGAGTACAGCCGCAAGTCAGCAAACATACATGCACACACTCGCCACCCCACCCCATTCCACATACACCTGTACCACATGTACCACCTCAGCTGATGCAGCACACACACCGCCTGAACGTGTTGAACAGCTCATTTTTTACCCCAGCCAGCGGCGCCACCACATGCTCCCGCCACGCCCCCCGCACCGCCGCCACGCCGCGTGCCGCCCAGGCATCCAGGTCCTGGCTGCCCGCCAGGCGGCTGTGGCGGAACAGGAACCAAGAGCCGTAGCCGGCGGCCATGCAGACAGCTGAGTAGCGTATCCAGTGCTGCTGCAGCTCGCTCGGCATGCGGGCCCAGCGTGGAACCTACACCGCAGGCACGCCAGGGGCCGGCAAGGGCAAGCGGCAGCACAAACGGGCATGTCAGGAGGCAGGCAGGCAGGCAGGCAGGCAAGCAGGCAGGCGGCACCACCGGCGATGGGTGGGTGGTGGCTGCCAGGGCGACGGGATGCCCCATGGCAAACTCGGCAGCAGCGGCGCCGCACGGCCGACGCACCTGGATCAGGCGCTTGCCGCGCATGCCGCGGGCGGAGCGGTGCGCAGCCTGCAGCGCGCTGTGCACCGTGGCGTTTGCCAGCAGCACCAGGTTGAGCCCCACCACGCGGCGAGCCTGGTCCAGGGCGGCTGCCGCCGTCAGCGGCGGCGCACCGGCGGCGACAGGTGCCAGCCCAGGTCCACCCGCTGGCACGCCTGCATCTGCCGCCACGGCAGGCTGCTCCTGCCCCTGCCCCTGCCCCTGCTCCTGCTGCTGCTGCTGCTGCTGCTGCTGCTGCTGCTGCTGCACCAGCTGCAGTCGACTGAGCACTCCGCGCAGGTGGTGCATGCCCAGCACGCGCGACAGGGTGCCCTGAAGCACCTGCCAGTCCTGGGCAGGCGGCGCCGCGGGGCCCTGCTGCCCCTGCAGCGTGGCCTGCACGCTGTGGTCTAGCTCGTGGAAGGCGGCCGCCACCTGCGCCAGGCTGGCAGCCACCATGCGGTCGGCCCGGTGGAAGAGTGCCTCGCCCTCGGCGCCGCCGCCGCCAGCAGTACCCGGCCCCACGACCGCCTGCTCTCGAAGGTACAGCAGGCCCGCCGCGGCCTGCACCCGCGCCAGCGCCTCGCACAGCGCGCTGCGCAGCAGCCGGAAAATGAGCACTCGCTTCTCGACCAGGTCTGCAAGGCCAGAGGGAGGGGGGGTGGGCAGCACAGGAGGCCCGAGGGAGGGAGGGGCCGCGCCAATTCAGCTACAGAAACAGGGGCCGAAAAGGGGCCAAACAGTGGCTGCATCCAGGGTACGCCAGGGCCAAAGCACGGCTTCACAGGCGAGAGGTGGAGAGACTGGCAGTGGTTCAGACAGCTGCGCTGCGGCAGGCCAGCGGCTGCTTGCCTGCCTCGCCCAGCGTGCCTTCCACCCGTCGCGTCAGTCGCAGCAGCACCGCCAGCTGCCCCAGAAACTGCAGCGGGCCGCGCTTCAGCAGGCTGTGCCAGAAGTGGCCGCCCCGCTGCTCCTGCCGCCGCCAGAAGCGTAGGTTGGCCTCCACCTCATCCAGCTCGCTGCACCCAAAAATTCAACACAGCGCCAGCAGGTCGAGGAGGCGCGCTCTGCTAGAGGGAAGCTGAGGAGCTGGGAGCTGTTGCTCTTGGCTTTGCTAGCATCCCATCCAGCTCCTGCTGGTTGCCCGCACCTGAGCAGCAGGCTGCACGCGCACTGGCAGACTTGCAGTGCCTCCAGCCACCGGTCGGCGATCGCGTGCTCCTGCAGCGGCACAAGCGGCGGCGGCGGCGGCGGCGGCGGCGGCGGCGGCAGCCGGAAGTCAGTCGGTCCGCGGGTGGCAGTGGGGCTGTCCAGGCGACTGGGACGCAAACATTTCCTGAAGAACGTGAGTAGAAGCCGTGGGGCCCACCTCCGGAGTGGTGGCAGCGCGGGAGAGCAAAAACCATATCGGCTGTGCCTTGCTCTCGCAAAGGCCCGCCACGGGGAGGGATAAGCTCCTGCGGCGCGTTATTCCCACTAGCACCACGACGAACGAAACCGGTCTGCGGACCAGCCGCAGAGGCAGCCCTGCTATCGCCTTGACGATGGCAGCCATGGCCCATCGTGAGCGAAGCAGGGGCGTTAAATGAGCGGGTTGCCACACATGTGGCGGCGCCACCTCAGCGGCGGGCCAGGCGGCAGCAGGAAGAGCAGGGGAGAACATCCATATGCACACCTGGCAGGAATGGAAGGAACGGAGGGTATGTGCAGACACCTTGACACAGGGCGGACTGTCATACACAACCCCCGCACCCTTTTGGTTCAGCCGATGCTGCAGAGGCACACACCGTCAACTCAGAGCCCGGGCTGCAGCTCAGAGTGGCTGTGGTTCGCACCCAACATCCCCAGCAACAGCAACCTATCATGAACCAGTCGCCAATCAATGCGTGCCCCATCGGGTGCGTGGTTGGCTGGGCTGGGCTTCCGGCCCGCCGGCAGCTGCGGCGGCTGTGGTCGGGAAGCGCGGGGACCGCCTGCGGCCGCCCCAGCCACCTCTCTCGCAAGCAGGGCTTCCATCAAGGGTAGATGACTGAGTGGATGGCGCCTTTACTACGAACGTACCACACAGGTGGCGCCTCATGGGCGCCCGCCTCATGGAACACCAGCCGCCCCGCTCCCCCGTCATTTGACTCGATGCCATGAGTATACAACGTGTACGCCACCCCGGGGCTGGGTATTTAGCTCTGGGATTGGCTGCTTTGCTCTGCAGCTTCCGCGGCGTTCGTGCCGCCCAGGCTGTGGTCTCCGTAAGCACCCCAGAGCAGCTTCTGGAGGCCATGGCCTCCGCCGTCGGGCCCGGAGCAGCGGAGAACACGGTGGTGGAGCTCCAGCAATCCGTCGTCCTGACTCAAGCAGCCGCGGCCGGCTACAGCCTGCCCTTCATCATAGAAAGTAACCACACGCTGACACTGCGACCGGGTGAGCTAAAGGCAGGGCCCGGGGTGGGTGGCCGACTCGATTCCCGCCCGCCGGCTGCCGCGGCGGCCGCAACCACTGCATGGCCGGGCCCACGGCCGGCGGTTGCATGCTGGTCTGGATGCCTGCATAGTCCAGCGAGGCAGGAGGCAGCTCGCCTGCGCCATATCGTGCCCTGGGACTGCCGGCGCCCCGCGGCCGCGCCTCCAGCTGACCGGCGGCGTGCGGGGTGGAACTCCTGCTGCCGGGCTGCGCACCGACCTGTGTGCCGCATTTCTGAGTGCCCGCCCCTCCCATGCTGCAGCCGATGGGGCCATGAAGAGCCTGGACTTTGGCGAGATCCCCTCGCTGCTCTACTTCCGCCCCAACAGCGTGCTGATCATGGAAAACCTGAATGCCAGCGGTGCGTGTGCCTGCTCGTCATGCGCCACCGGCGACCGCCTGCCCCGGCTGCCTGCATGCCAGCCAGCCGCCGCGGCGATGCAGCTTTGCCCCAGCTGTCAGACTTGCTTTACAGCAGCAGCAGGGGCTAATGAACCTGCCTGTCGTGCCTGCTCCGGTGCAGGCCCCGCCGACCCGCAGCTGGGGTCGTGGCCGGTGGGGATCAACAGCACCACTGTCATCCAGTCGATGCCCTTCTGGCCCACCATTGGTGCCGATCCAGGGTTCACGGTAAGCAGCGCACCAGGGGCAGAGCATGCAGCACTGGAGGGGAGCAGAGGCATTGCCACTGCTGGCAGCATGGACCAGCGCCGCACATCGGGCCGGCCCTGCTGGAAACCCGTGCCGCACGCCTGCCTGCCTGTCACTGATCCATTAACTCTCTCCCTCCCTCCCCGGGCCCCTCGTCTGCAGCCCAGGGTGTATGACTGCAACTTTACGCTGCATGCCACAGACTTGTGCACCCCAGAGGTGTACCAGCTCCAGTTCTCCGCGCTGCAGCAGTTGGCGGAGACGTCGGGCACCGGCCAGACCGACCTGTACGCAAATGGCACGGTGGCATACTTTGACAACTGGGCTGCCCCCGTGCCCGTGATCAGCGCGGCTACCAAGGTGGCAAGTGAGTGCAGGGCGCGGCGTAGGCGAACACTGCTGCGGTGCTGCCTGCTGCGGGCCAGCCTAGCCCGTGGCCCTGCTCGGCGCCAGGGGCGCCTGCGCCTGCGTGCCGCGCATGCTGGACATCTAGCTGCCGCCCTGTGTGGTTCTGTGCTGCAGTCGGGACCGTCCTCGCTTCAGCATGGAACATGCAGCTGCACTGCACGCTGCCACAGTCGACGAGAAGCGAGGGCGCCCCGCCGCCGCAGAATGCACCCAACGGCATCGTTGGCTTTGAGGGCAGCGGCAGCAGTGGCGGCGGCGGCAGCAGCAGCAGCAGCAGCACCGAGGGCCCCGGTGCCAGCAGTGACGGCACCAGCAGCGGGAACAGCGACAGCAGCACTAGTGGTAGCAGCAGCGCAGGTGCAGCAGAAGGAG
>NW_005435085.1:1827719-1833447 GCF_000147415.1 Chlorella variabilis | reverse complement strand
GCGGCGGCGGGCTCGCAAGCGGCTGCAGCAGCAGCTGATGGATGTGAAAAGATCCAGGACCCGGCAGAGCTGCCCAGCGAGAACAGCCAGTCCACCACCAAGCTGGGCTCCGAGGGCATGGGCAGCGGCACGCTGGGCAGCGCGCTGCCGTCCCCCGGGAACAGCGGCTTCCTGGAGCCGCACGCCAGCAAGAGCAGCGTGCCGGATGGGGCATGGAGGTCTAGGTGGGTGTCGGGCTGGCTGGGGTGGCGGCTGGCAGCTGCGCGCGCTTTCCTGGGTGGCTGGCTGGCCGAGGCGCCCTCTTAGCGATGCTTGGCAGGCAGTGCACGCCCACTGACCTGCCCATGCCTCCGGGCGCTCCGCTCCTGCAGGGTGGGCTTCATCGACGGCTTGCAGCTGGGCGGGCTCATCGGTCGCGGCGGCTACGCGCGCGTGTACAAAGGTGGGTGGTCCGTCAGGACTGGCCGGAGCAGCAGGTTTGCACATGGGTCTCTGGTCAGTGCAGCTTACACAGCGCCCACCATCTCCCATGCACGGAGTCATGTTGCCTCGGGCTGGGCCCTCAGCACACCCAGCTGCAGCCTCCATTCTGCGCGGCCCTTGCTTCTCCTGCCTGCCTGCTGCCTGCAGGTCGCTGGAAGGGCACCATGGTGGCGGTGAAGGTGGTGGAGACGCACGTGGGGCCGGAGCAGCAGTACGATTTGAGAAACGAGCCGCTGCTGAGGTGGGGTGCACCCACAGTTGCCAACCAGCAGCGCATTCGCCTCCACAGCTTCATGCTTGCTGCTGCTCTGCCTTGGCTTGTGCGCTCAACAGCTGCTTTCCCAACTCTGCCAATCCCTGCACCATGCCCCATTGCCGTTCCCACCAACCCCCACATGGTCGCCATGCCGTGCGTGCGCCTACCTGCAGCCTGAGCCTGTCGCACCCGAACGTGCTCCAAGGCTACAAGATGTGCGCAGTGAAGGTTCTCACCGAAGCTGAGGCGGGCTTAACTCTTGAGAGGAGCCTCTCAATCGGTGGCAGCGGTGACCTTAGCAACAGCAATGGGGCCCGCAGCTACGTGGGCAGCGGCAGCGGTGGCAGGGTGGTGCCACACCTGACCAACCCAAATTGCATGGTCCAAGTCATGCCGGCAGATGCGGTGCTGGAGCCAGGGTGAGGCATTGGCTGGTGATGCGCTGAGTTGCTCCGTGCATCCCGATCAGCCTGCTCATCCCTCTGGTCCATTCATTTGCTCTCTTGTTTCTGTCTCTCGCTACGCGCAGGATGTACGAGATGTGGCTGGTCAGCGAGCTGGCGGACAAGGGGACCCTGGCAGATGCCATGAAGGCTGGCTTGTTCAAGCAGGCTGAGCCGCCAGGGCGCAACCTGGTGAGCGCCTGGGAACTGCTGAGAGCATTGGGCTGAGGAAGCAGCCCAAATTGCCTGCTGGAGGTCTGGCCGTCTCTTACATTTGCCTGTCTGCCTGCCTGCGTACAGCCTGCTATCCTGCTGTGCTTGCTGGATGTGGCGCGCGGCCTGGAGTACCTGCACAGCTGCAACATCATGCACGGCGACCTCAAGCCGCAGAATGTGCTGCTGAAGACGGCCGCTTCTGATAGCCGCAGCTTTGAGTGCAAGCTTGGCGACTTTGGGCTCAGCCGCATACTTCGGGAGACGGAGACACATGTGGACACGGGCTCCTATGGCACCGTGACGCACGCCTCGCCTGAGCTGCTGACAGAGGGGCGGCTGACGAAGGCCAGCGATGTGTTTGCCTTTGGCATTGTTCTGTGGGAGCTGGTCAGCGGCCAGCGGCTATTCCCAGACATGCACCAGATGCAGGTGGGGCGCTGGCGCCGCTGGGCTAAGCGAATCTGACTGACTGCTTCAGAGCATGGTTGTGCTGCTGTGTGTTTGCACTTTCCCACTTATCCGTGCCGGTCTGCCGGTGTCCACTTTCGCACATCCTGGCTGCACTCGTGCTGCAGATCATCGTTCATGTGACACAGAGAGGCTACCGTCCGCCCATCCCCTCCGACTTTCCGCCAGCACTAGCAGATCTGGCGCAGCGATGCTGGGACGCTGATCCGCATGCAAGGTCAGGCACCGCTGCAATGCCAGCCTCCCTTTGTCTGCCTGCCCAGCTCCCCTTGACCCCTCGTATGCATGCTCTGTGCCTTCCTGCAGGCCGGACACAGAGGCTATTGTGCGGGAGCTCATTGAGTTCAGCGCCAGTAGCGGTCCTGCTGTCCCGGCGCAGCGTGATCTTGTCGCCCCTGTGCCTTCTGCGGCTGGCGGTGTTGCTGCCCCTGCCGCAAGGGGTCCATCCACCTCTCCATTTGCCCAATGATGGGCTTGTGTCTGTCCAAACCTCGTTTCCTATTACCTTGTAATCCCACCACCCACTGTGCATCTGCCTGTTGCCCAAGTGCCATAAAACCCCGTCTCGCACCGTCGCATTAGGTGGCCTCCCTGCCCGTTAGTGAGAAACTCAATTTATTCAACCCGTATGTATTCTTGTGCGCCCCTCATTAAGCTTGAGACCATCCAGCATGATTTTGCCTCGCTTCTTCTGTTTTCCCTCGACGCTAACTTACTGCTGCTGTTACTGCTCTTTTTTGCGAGACCTTCTATTTGAGAGCCTAGTAGTAGCACAACATGCATGCCATGTCACTCCACGATACCAATTTGGCAGTGCAAGAGCCTCCTGCGACTGCTGTAACAGCATTTCTTCCGTCATTGTCACGTCACCGCAGGCTGCCTACCACCGAGCGCCAGGAAGCCGGCTCGCAGGCTGTGGGCGGCCATTCAGTGGCATCTGTTTAGCGAGGAGAGGCGCGGTTCTGAGGGCTCCAGCACGCAGATTTGGTCGTCCCATGATCTGTTTATTTACCAGGCCTTTGGACCAGCGCCGCCGCCCCCGCCCCATAGTACAGCGCAGCAGTACTAGTTCGCGTGCTTACTGCTGTGGGAACGTGGCGGCTTTACCAAACCCTGGCGATGGCGCAAGTGCGGCCCGGCCCTGGGGCCCTACTTCTGGTCTCCCTGCTGCTTTTGGGCAGCGGCCACGCGGTGCTAGTGGTGCCCGTCAGCACCCCAGAGCAGCTGTTGGATGCCCTCGCCGTGGCCACCGCCCCCGGAGCACCCAGCGACACGGTGGTGGAGCTGCAGCAGGACATGGCCCTCACTCGGGCAGCCGCGGCCAACTTCACCCTGCCCTTTGTCATCGCGGGCAACCGCACGCTGACGCTGCGAGGGGGTGAGGGCTTGGGGCCGAGGCCTGTGCTGCCCTGGGCGTGCCCCCCCCCCCCCCCCCCCCCGCCGCCTCCCCGCATGTTGCTGTGTGGTTGGGCAGCAGCACTGATCGCCCGGCCCCTCTCTGTCTCCAGCGGATGGCCAAATCAAGCACCTCGACTTTGGGGAGATAGACGGGCTTTTATACGGCAAAACTAATGCCAGTCTTCGAATAGACAAACTGAACGTCACTGGTGTGTTGCCCCACCACCGCGCAGGCTGCTGTAGCCTGCTGTTCTGGCTCGTTGTCAGAGGCTCTGTCATGCCGGCGCTGTGCTGCTGCTGCGCGCAGTGACCC
Organism: Chlorella variabilis; assembly: GCF_000147415.1. NCBI lineage: Eukaryota > Viridiplantae > Chlorophyta > Trebouxiophyceae > Chlorellales > Chlorellaceae > Chlorella > Chlorella variabilis. The sequence goes on along the minus strand of NW_005435085.1, from coordinate 1,829,870 downwards.
ATGCACGTCGTGCTTGTTCCCGCTCTCATACTTGCTGTGGGCTTGGTGGCGCGGCGGCGTGCCACGTGCTGTGATCTTGCGCTACGTGATCTTTGATGTGCAGGCGCTGCTGACCCGCAGTTTGGTACTTGGCCAGAGGGGGTCACCAGCCCAACCGTGGTGCAGTCCATGCCACTGTGGCCGACCTTGTGGGCTGATCCAGGATTCAGGGTAGGATGGCAAAACGCATGTTGGCAGCGTTCGTGTCCCAGCCTGTTTGTCAGATGTTGTACTTGCGGCGGCAGATTGGGTCATGTCTGCCAGCTGGCCTGGTCGCATGTCCAAGCACCATCACCCATTTCTGACGGGGGGGCAAAATATTTTCTATTTTCGGCGCCCTTTTCTGCAGTTGGCCGCAGACAACTCCAAATATACCCTTCATCCAACCACGTTGTGCACCCCGGAAGTCGTCGCCGCCCAACTTCAGGCTTTCGCGGACCTTGCCAAAAGTTCTGGCAGCAACGCCACAGAACTGTACACAAACGGCACCTTTGGCTTCTTTGTCGATTGGGCCGCACCGGTGCCTGTGCTGAGCCCGGACACCAAGGTCGCAAGTGAGTCAGTGCAGCAGCAGCAGGGGACCGCTGTGCGCTTCATGTGCTACACCTCCCTGTACGCGCATCCTGCTCACCTCGCACCCGCACTGCGGCTCTCTCTGCCTGCTGCGCCGTTCCAGTCTGTGTGCCCACGATGATCCATGTGCCTCGGCAACTGATCCACAAGCTCATCTTGCGTGCTCGTGTGCCCTGGTGCCCCTGTTTGTGATGCAGTTGGGACAATCTTTCAATCTGCGAAGAACACTTCAATACAATGCATGCTGCCTAGTGCCACAGAACCAGATGTGGTGCCTGTCAGCACGCCGGAGCAGCTGCTGGCAGCCCTGGCTGCTGCTACCGGGCCTGGAGCGGCAAGGAACACTGTACTGGAGTTGCAGCAGGATGTGGCCCTCACCCAAGCAGCCGGAGCCAAGTACACCTTGCCCTTTGTCATAGCAAGCAACCGCACACTGACGCTTCGAGGGGGTGAGCTGGGGCTGGAGGCAGGAAGCCCCCTTGCGCCTGCCCAGCTGCATCCCTGTGTGCATGCACCAGCCCGCCTGGCGCCGCGCCGGCGCCATTGCTTGCATCGAGTGTGCCAGCTGTCTGCAATGCTGACGTCTCGCATGCACATTTCAACACTTTCTCGCTGCTCATCTGCCCGCAGGCGATGGGCAAATGAAGGGCCTGGACTTGGGCGAGCTGCCGCAGCTTCTCTTCATGAAGCCCAACAGCACGCTGTCTCTCGAGTATCTGAATGCCACCGGTGCGTGGCTGCGCCTGCTGCTTTGTGGCCCTTTCCGGTTGCAACCGTGCTTCACCTGCTTCCGTTCTGCCCGTTGCCACAAACTGTGATGGTCAGAGGCATTGCCAGGCTCCCATAAGCCGCATTCGCCTCCCAGGCCATGCATGGGTTCACAGAAGCTGGCTCGTTTTGCTGGCTTCCTGCAGGCCCAGCCGATGCGCAGTTGGGGTCATGGCCAGAAGAGGTTGACAGCCCGACAGTCATACAGCTGATGCCCTTGTGGCCAACCCTCGGCGGCGATGCCGGGTTCACTGTGAGCATGCCGGGGAAGCGATAATGCATTGCCAGTGGGCATGCCCAGTTTTGGCTCCTTAAGCACAGCAACCAGCCACTCACGGCAATTGCCTGCGTTCCACACTTTCTTGTGATACTGTGATGGTGGCTTGCTGGTCACCGAGCTGGTGCCTTGCTGCCTCCTTGCGCTGCCTGCAGTTCGTGCTCCACAATTCCAGCACCACCCTGTTCCCAACCGATTTATGCACAGAAGAAAATCTGGCGGCCCAGGCTGATGGCTTGGAGGCTCTCGCTCAGAGTGCGGGCAGCAACGCCACGCAAATTGCGCTAAACGGCACGACGGGCACTTTTGTGGATTGGGCTGGCCCCATCCCGGTGCTGAGCCCTGTCACCAAGGTGTCAAGTGAGTGCGGCCGCATGGCTACATGCCATGCGCTGGCCACAATGATGGCCTCCCCAGCCATGGTTTTGCACTCTCATCTTGCGCTTCGCATCCTGCCGGCAGCTGCCTTCTGACAGTGCTGCGCATTACCCTCG
>NW_005435085.1:1808763-1813853 GCF_000147415.1 Chlorella variabilis | reverse complement strand
CAGAGGAATTCCTTGGCGGCCCTGGCCTCTGTCGCTGCCCCCGATGCGCCCAACGACACGGTGGTGGAGCTGCAGCAGGACGTCGCGCTCCGGGCTGAGGCCGCGGAGGCAAGCTACACCCTGCCCTTTGTCATACCGGGCAACCGCACGCTGACGCTGGCGGGAGGTGAGCTGGGGCCGCCAGGGGACAGGGCGGTGGGGTCCATGTGAGGGGCCCGCCGCTGGCGCCCGCTGAGACGGCCGTCTCTTCAGTGGATTCTTACTGCTGTGGTGTGCAGCCGATGGCCAGATGAAGTCATTGGATTTTGGAGAAATACCGGAGCTGCTGTTCTTCGAGCGTGGCAGCAAACTTTTTGCGGAGCAGCTGAACATCAGCGGTGCGTGTTGTCGTGCCGCCCAGCTTCACCCACAGGAATGCTGGTCGCGGATGCAGCACCAGCCCTGCCCGGGCCGCTGCATAGAAAGCAGCACACGGTGTGTGCCTTTGACCTGCAGGTATGGAGGATCCACAGCTGGGGTCGTGGCCCGATGGGGTCACCAGCCCAACCGTGGTCCAGTCGCTGCCAGTCTGGCCGACCATCGGAGCAGATCCGGGGGTTGAGGTGAGCAGCGCAGCCATTCCGCCAATTTCTGTTGTGGTCGGGCTGCGTGGCACGTATGAGGAACCGCTGCTGAAGCTGCACCCAGCGCGTCTCCAAACACAGCTCTCGCTATCCATCACACCACCACCACCACCATCATCTGATTCACACACACACTACCCACACACGCTTCCTTGCATGCGCAGGCCTCGGTGCGGGACGTCCTCATGTACCTGCATCCCACCGACATTTGCTACCCAGAAATTGGGGCTGTCCAGTACGAGGCCCTGCGCCAGCTGGCGGCTGCGGCGGGCACCAACAGGACGGAAATCGACTTCAGGGGCAGGGAGGTGACCCTGGTCAACTGGTCGGCCCCGCTGCCTGTCCTGAGCCGTGACACCAAGGTCGCAAGTGAGCGCTGCAGCGGCGCAGGAGTCAGGCGCCTGCCAGGGTGCCTTGCCACAGCTAGCAACTGTCCTGCGCCCCGTCCTGGCTGGTCTCTCTTGATTCAGCCTGTCCCGCTCCACCCTGAGGCTGCCTACCTACTGCATATCCTGCTGACACATTCTAACCTGGGCTCGCTGGCGGGTTCGGTGCAGTTGGGACGATTCTGGTGGCGGCGAACAATGCAACCATCTACTGCCGGCTGCCGGACAATGATACAGCACTGGCACCAGCACCGGCGCCTAGCATCGCTGGCAGCACCGGGGCCAACAGCAGCAACAGTGGGGACAGCATCAGTAGCGGCAGCAGCAGCGGCGGAACCAGCGGCGGCAGCAGCGGTGCAGGATCCAGCAGCGTGGACAGCGAAAGCAGTGGCGGCAGCAGCGGCGGAGCAGAAGGAGGGGGAGGAGGCACGCCCGGCTGGGTGTGGGCAGTGATTGGTGTGGCTGTGGCGCTTGCGGTGGCGGCTGCCGCTGCCGGACTGGTTTGGCGTTTTCGTCGCAAATCGCGGAAGCAGCAGGAGGCGCAGCTGGACGCACTGAACGTGCTGGTGCCCGCAGCAGTGAGCAGCGAGCCAGCCAGCAAGTCTCCTAAGATGAGCTCTCTGGATCGCATGTGGAGCGGCTCCCTGCCGTCCGCAGGCAACAGCGGCATCCTGGAGTTTCCTGGTGGCAAGACCATTTTGCCCGAGGGGCCTTGGAAGTCCAGGTGGGGGCGGCTGCCTGGCTGGGCTCAGTGCCTGGCTGGCACCGGGGGCAGCAGGTGCAAGATGGATATTGCTCCAGCCCACAGTAAGCTGCCGCGGCTGAGTTGGCTCTGGCTGTCTGCCTGCAGGGTGGGCTTCATCGACGGCTTGCAGCTGGGCGGGCTCATCGGCCGCGGTGGCTACGCGCGCGTGTACAAAGGTGGGTGGGCATCTGGGGCTGCTCCCTATGTGTAGCGCTGCACATTGGGCTCTGCTCAGGGTGCCCACCTCCTCCCCATTTACAAATCCAATTTTCCTCAGCTAGTGGAGCAGCAGCCTGAAATGTGCACGGCCCTTGCTTCTTCTGCCTGCGTGCTGCCTTGTAGGTCGCTGGAAGGGTACCACGGTGGCAGTGAAGGTGGCCGAGACACACGTTGGGCCGCAGCAGCAGTACGACCTTAGAGATGAGCCGTTGCTAAGGTGGGATGCGCAAAAGTGAACGCGAGGAAGGCAAAAGGAGGGCATCAAGAGAGCTGGCCTGTGTCAGCCCCTTTCTCTATCGCATTCCTTTCTGTTCCTTTCTGTGCATTAACTTGGCCGCCCACCAGCCTGCTTGCCCACTAACCCGCCTGCCTGCAGCCTGAGCTTGTCGCACCCGAACGTGCTCCAAGGCTACAAAATGTGTGCGGTGAAGGTTCTCACCGAGCCCACTGATGGAGATCATCACAGCATGCTGAATGGCTCTGTTCATGGCAGCGGCAACCTGCATCCAAGTGGCGGCAGCCATGGCCCCGGTCATAGCACCAGCGGCAGCGGAGGCAGGGTGGTGCCACACCTGACCAACCCAAACTGCATGGTTGAAGTCATGCCGGCAGACGCGGTGCTGGAGCCAGGGTGAGGCTTTGGCTTGTGGTGTGCTTGAGTTGCTGCGTGCATGTGCATCCCCAGACTAGTCTGCTTACCCCTCTACCCCCCATTCATTTGCCTTGCTCTGCGCGCAGGATGTACGAAATGTGGCTGGTCAGCGAGCTGGCAGACAAGGGAACCCTGGCAGATGCCATGAAGTCTGGCTTGTTCAAGCAGGCCGACGCGCCTGGCCGGAACCTGGTGAGCCCCTGGGAGCAGCCACCCACATGCTCTGCAGGCCATGCTGGTTCACAGCCCTGCCATGATGCCTGTGGCAACTACCCAGGCATACGTGGCACAAATCATGCCCGTTCCCGCCTGCAGCCTGTCATCCTGCTGTGCCTGCTGGATGTGGCGCGTGGGCTGGAGTACCTGCACAGCTGCAACATCATGCATGGCGACCTCAAGCCGCAGAATGTGCTGCTGAAGACGGCAGTCACAGACCGGCGGGGGTTTATGTGCAAGCTTGGCGACTTCGGGCTCAGCCGCATACTTCGGGAGACGGAGACACATGTGAACACGGGCTCCTATGGCACCGTGACGCATGCCTCGCCCGAGCTGCTGTCAGAGGGGCGGCTGACCAAGGCCTGCGATGTGTTTGCGTTTGGCATTGTTCTGTGGGAGCTTGTCACTGGGCAGCGGCTTTTCCCAGACATGCACCACATGCAGGTGGGGCGCTGCTGTGGGGGTTGGGGTTCCTGCAGGCTGTCTGCACTGATTCTTGCAAGACGCTCAATGCAGTGCACGCCCACTGCGAGGGCCAGGCTATCTTTGGCAGGGATGATCGCTCCTATGCCGTGTCCTGCTGCATACTACGTGTGCTTACCGCAGCCTGCCTTCTTGTCTGGTGCCTGCTGCAGATCATCGTCCAGGTGACGCAGAAGGGCTACCGCCCGCCCATCCCTGCCGACTTCCCGCCACCGCTGGCAGACCTTGTGCGGCGGTGCTGGGCCGAGGACCCCCACGCCAGGTGTGTTGACCTCACCGACCTTCTGTTTGTTCAGGTCCCACTGAACTTTGCCCTTGGTGTTTGGAGTGTTGCACGTGCTGCTGACGCACGCTGAACTTGATGTGACTTGCAGGCCCAGTGCAGGGGCAATCGTGCAGGAGCTGATCGACTATTGCACAAACTACAATGCCATCCACCATGGCGCTGCTCCTCCTTCTTCTCCTCCTCCGGCTGACGCCACGAATCGTGCACCGGCAGCCGATGGCACCAGCCCCGTCAGCGACAGCGCTGCCAGCACCATTGCCGCTGCCGTGGCGGCCGCCGAATCTGGCAGCACAGTCGCTGTGGATAGAGATCAGCCAAATGAGGGCGCAGCCTGATGCGCCGCTGGCTGCCCGTCATGCCCTGCACCTTGCGGTGCGTCCTGCTGGTCCTCCAACACTTGTTCTTCCACCACCTGCCCTGATTCCGCTCCGCATTTGCCTTCATATGCTGTTCCAGTTTTGTACCTTATGTGCTTTCCCCATATTCCTTTCGCCGAGACCGTGCCTTGCACCTGAGCGTGAGTGCACTGTAGCAACAACCCGCCCGCGGTGAGAAGAAAGCAGGATAGACGAGGTTGTGAAGTGCTCCTGGGCTCTTTCTCTTGCTTGGTGCCCAGGGTAGGGGAGGCGAGCAGGCACGGTCTCAGGCAAGATACCTCATCCCAGGGGCACTCAGCTTGAGCGTGTTGCTGAAACCCACGCCAGGTTATGCCCAGAGCAACGGCCCTGATGAAGATTGCACTGCTTACGGCTGTGGGCCTGCTGGCAGCCACCTATGTGGCGCCAGAGGCGGCGGCGCGTCGCAGCCTCAACCCGCCCAAGCCGTCGAGGTTCCTGCAGCAGGCCGAGCAGCCTGCAGGGATGGTCCCCTTGCTCCAGCCCACACCCCCGCCTGCAGCACCTGCAGCGGCAGCCCCTGCCCCGGTCATGCCAGCGCCGGCCGCCAACCCCTTTGCTGACGCTGAGGCCCCGACCCCAGAGGTCACCCCGACAACCATCACTCAGCCTGCAGCTGCTGCCGCGGCACCCACCCCAGAGCTGGCCCCAGCCCCTGGAGCCGAGGATGAGCTTGTGACTGGGTTTAGGTTGAGCGGAGAGCAGGCGCAGATCCTGCGTGACCTTTACGGCAATCCGCCCGACGCCGCCGCCACCATCCAGGCACGGCCACGGCGCCGCCACTGCCTGAAGTCTACCAGCAGCGCATGGCCGGCCTGACCGCGCTCTCTCCGTCTCTGTCTGTCCACCTTGCGCTGCTCGATACACACACACACGCGCACACGCACACATGATGACCGCTTGCCCACCCGCTCCCCGCCCTGTGTGCCTGCCTCCGCGCCTGCCTGCCTGCAGCAAGACCTGGCCCAGGCTGGCGTGACTGCGGAGCTTCCGCCGCCCTTCCCTGCCCCTGTGGCTGAGACACTGTTCGACTCTGGTGAGGTTTTGTTTGGTGGAGTGAGGTTGATTCTGCTCCCCCGCCATCG
>NW_005435085.1:1746444-1807468 GCF_000147415.1 Chlorella variabilis | reverse complement strand
CCAGCCCATGCACATACATTGGCCCTCGTGGCCTTGCCCAGTTTGCGCCCTCCCTCCCCGTCGCTGCACAGCTAAGTTATCGCCTCCCTCTTCCCTAACACAACTCATGAACATGGACATTGCACACTGTGGGACGTCTCGGGCCCCTTTTGACCCGTGCTCGGCAGCGCGGGTCGGGGGCAGTGGAGGTGGGCAGGGGCGGGTCCTGCTGGGCAGGGCAGGGGGTTGGTGGCGGTGCTGCAACAGGACTAGGTGTGAGCCTCAGGCCTGCTCACCAAGACATGGGGTGGTGAGTTGCAGCACATGGTGGCTGTGCGGGCGGGTGCCGGCGGCGGCGGCGGCTGCGGCGCGGCCGGAAGCCGTGCATGGCTGCTGTTTTTCGGCTCCCTTCATTTGCTGATGCCGCTGGCAAGCACGCGAGCTTTGGCGAGTGCCAAACTTGGAAGATCTTAATGCCAGATATTGTGTGGCGCGCCAGCTCGCTATGAGGTGCGACCAGCTCCAGCAGCCCGTCAACTCTACGACTCTCATTCTACCTCTTCAACGACCTGTTCTTCTCAACCACGCACTCACCAGCCCAGGGAGCAAGGGCACGTAAACATGGCAGCCTCGCCGGGATGAAGGCCACACCAACGGAAATGGCGGTGCCAACGATTACCGTGCTGGTGATAGACAACACCAGCGCGCGGGCCAGCACGCTGCGGCTCCTGGAGGCGGCGGGCTACTCGGTAAGTTGCTGCTGCCGCCGCCCCTGGCCCGCCTGCCCCAGCCAACAGGCTGCTCACGGGACCCCATGCCCCCCACGCCGCAGACGGTGGAGGCGCAGTCCGGCGGCAGCGCGCTGCAATTGCTGGAGGAGCGGGCGGCGGCCACGGGCAGCCCGGACGTCGACGTGATCCTTAAAAATCACGACCCGCCCGGCTCCAACGCCGTGCGCTTCCTGCACAGGCTCAGCGAGCACCCCAGCCTACGCAGCATCCCCACAGTCGGTGAGTGGCGCCGCTGGGCGACAGGGCCGCCCCGGGAGGCCCGTCCCTTGTTGCCTGGGCTGGTTGGGGCAGGGTTGGGGGCCCGCAGGGGCCGCTGGTGCACATCGCCCACAATTCGCGCGCGCCCAGATATCACGCACGAAAAATATCGCCTCGACCGCGAGGCCCCCAAGCCCCACAGGCGACCTCCTTGGGAGACCTGGGCACCCCCCAGCCCTGCGCCAGAGCGGGGAGCGCCGGCCGCTGACCCTGAGCCATGGGCTCCTACCGCGCCACCGCCCCTCCGCCCAGGCCTGCCAACCTCCACGCCGGGGCCCTCCCTCCCCTGCCTGCAGTCGTGTCCAACCAGGACAGCCGCGAGGTGGTGCTGAAATGCCTGTCCAGCGGCGCGGTGGACTTCTGGGTGCGCCCGCTGCGGCCCAACGAAGTGCACATGCTGTGGACCCGCGTTTGGCGGCAGCAGGTGCGGGCCCGGGCCTGGAGGCGGCGCCAGGGGGCCTTAAGCGGCACAAACCACCATCTGTCAGCCACGCAGCGGGCTGGCATGCTGAGGGTGGCCCTAGCGCGGTTGGGGTTGCGTGGGCGGCATGGGCGGCCGCCAATGGACGTCTGCCGGCCCCGCCTGCCTGCCCCCCACTGCGGCGGGCTCGCGAGGTGCCCCCGCGCTCGGCCACTCAAGCCGAGCCCACCCTTGCTTGCTGCAGGGGCCGGGACAGAGCCCATGCAGGGACGACTCCGGCAGCGGCAACAGCACGGATGCAGCAGCCACGTGAGCAGCCGCCGCCCCTGGTCCTGCTGCAGCACACGAAGCCCTCTGCTAGCCCGCTCGCTCCTGCTCGCGCGGCCCTGCCCTGCGCTGTGGCTCCATGCCGCGCGCGCTGCCCGCGCGCTCACCTCTGTCCCCGCGTCCCTGTGCAGCTTGCTGGAGGAAACGGAGCCAACCTCGAAAGAGGGCAGCGCCCCAGACGGCAGCGGCAGCGGCGGCCGCATGCAGGGGCAGCAGCACACCAACGGTGTGGCGCGGCTGCTGTCATGCGGGGCCCGACATAGGCCTGGCACACGCCTGCTGCCTGCGCTGTGTGGTGGGCTGGGCGCCGCGCCGCCGCTTGAGCGCATGCGCTGTGCTGCTTCCCGTGTGCAGGCGCCGGCAGCGGCAGCGGTGTGGATGATGCTGGCCAGACCAATGGCAATGGAAACGGCAGCAGCCGCAACATGGCCAAGGCCGGCAGCAACACCGGCGGCAGCGGCGACAATGGCACTGGCGGCGCCAGCAACGGTGGGTGGCGGCGGCTGGCTGGCTGCCGGGCTTGTTTTGGCGGCGGCGGTCTGTTCCCGAGGCCTGCTTGCTGCTGCCTCACCTTGAACGCTCCAAGGCTGGCTGCAGGCAACGGCGTGGGCGGCAGTGGCAATGGCAACGGCACCTCAGCCACTGGCCACTTCATGCCGGGTGAGCAGGCAGTTCGGCAGGCTGGCCGCCGCTTAAGACTGCTTGCGCGGCGCGGAGGATGCAACCGCCGCTGCCTGCCGCATGCCGTTGCGTGCCACTCCTTGCTTTGTTGCCTGCATCAGCCGACCATGGCACAGCAAGCTCATCCCCTTGTGCTGGCTCGCCGCTGCTTGCCTGCAGGCCATAGCGACCGCATCCAATGTGATGCCAGCACGGCAGCACAGCCGGCTCTGGCCGGCGTGCCGCCGCTGCCGCCTCACCAGCAGCGCTCGCACCACCACCACCACCACCAGCACTCACACCACCGCACCCACCACCGACATAGCTCTGCCGCGCCTTTCGCAGCCGCCGCCGAGGCTGGCAGCGAGGCGCCCGCTGCTTGGCAGCCTATGCTGGCGGCACAGGATGCGCTGGCAGCAATCGCGGCAGCCGCAGCGGCTGCTGCTGCCGCGCAGGAGGCGCATCCCCCGCCCCGCGCGCAGCAGCAGCAGCAGCAGCAGCAGCCTATCCAGACCAATGCCTTCCCCTTGCCGGCGCCGCGCCCCTCGCTGGCGGCGGAGCAGCAGGCTGCGGCAGGTGCTGGCGTGGCTCTCTTCGATGCCAGCCAGACCTCTGGCGGTGGCCAGTTCATGGGAAGCAACACGGGCAACGGGAGCAGGAGCAATGGCGGCACCACCAACGGGAATGGTGGCCATGGCAGCAACGGCAACGGCGGCGTGACGAGCAAGGCCGCGGGCCTGCCCCCGCCCTCGCCGGTGGCGCAGCAGCTGCAGCGCGGCGCTGTGGGGCCTGCCAGCCCCGGCAGCGGGCTGCCGCCGCTGCCCAGCACGGCGCCCGTGTTGGCGTCTGCCGCTGCTTTGGCAGCCCCTGAGGCGGCCCTGGCGGTATCGGCCGGCTCTCCTTCCAAGCCCTCGCCCACCAGGGCCGCCGCCTGCTGGCCCGCCAACCTCCAGCAGCAGCAGCAGCAGCGCAAGCAGCGCAAGCTGCTGCTGCAGCAGATCAAGGAGGAGGAGCGGGAGGAGGCGGAGCGGCAGCGTGGCGCGGCTGAGGTGGCTGAGGTGGCAGAGGCGCTGACCTCCCTGAGGGAGAGCGGGTCGCCCCTCAATAGCGCCGGCGCGCCGGGCGGCGGAACGGCAGCCACCACCACCACCACAGCAGGCGCCACGCCAGGCGGCCCCAGCACCGCTGCTGGCGGCGGCAAGGCCAGCAGGCTGACGCGCGCCACCGCGGCAGCGGCAGCTGCCTCCGCCGGGACGCACGCCCCCAGGAGCGTGCCAGAGAGCTTGACTGCATCTGCCGACACGCGGCTGTTCCCGCAGCCGCAGCAGGCGGCGGGGGCCCAGGCAGCGGCGGCGCAGTTCCCGCAGCAGTCGCTGCCGCATCTGTTCATGCAGCAGGCGCAGCAGCAGGCGCAGGCGCAGGCGCAGCAGCAGGCCGTGGCGGCACTGGCACGCCAGCTCTCTGCAGGCCTCAGCCCGGTGCAGTCGCCGCGGCATCCCTCGGCGTCGGCGCAGCAGCAGCAGCAGCAGGGCGCGGCGCCTGCGGCCCAGCAGCAGCAGCAGCAGCAGCAGATGCTGCCGCCGCCCTTCCCTGCCGGGCTCATGCCGCAGTTTGGTGCGTCCAGCTGCCTGCCTCCCAATTTCTTCCCGCATGGTGCACCTCCCCCCTGCTTCAGACTGTTCCCAGTGCGCTGCTGAGTCTCACATGCCGGCTGCTTGCCCTCGCCTGATGCGTGCAGGTGGCATGCCGCCTTTCATGGCGCCTCCAGTCAACTTTGGATGGGGTGGCATGCCGGCTCTGCCCTCGCCCCAGCAGCAGCAGGCGGCCCAGCAGTTCATGCAGCAGGCTCAGCAGGCCCAGGCTAAGCCCGCCGCCGAAGCTCCTGTCGCCAGCCCCACCCAATCCCAGCAGCCGTCGGGGGCAGGGGCCGGGCAGCAGGCAGGCGCACAGCCAGCAGCAGGCGATGGGGCCGGGGACGGCAAGGCCGCCGCGGCAGCTGCCGAGCAGATCCAGGCGATGGCGGAGCAACAGCAGCGTGCCATGCTGGTGCAGCAGCACGGGCAGCAGCAGGCGCAGTACGCCTGGATGCTTCAGCAGTACAGCATGGCTGCTGTGGCGGCGGCCGCCGCCGGGCAGCCGCCCCCGCTGCCGCCGCCGCCGCCGCCGCTGTCGGGCCCCTTCTGCTCTCTGATGGGCTGGCCCAGGCCGCAGATCCCTTGGCAGCAGCAGGTGAGAATTGCGCTGCATGCCCCTCCCTCACGCAAGGCGCCGCGTGGCGACGTGTCTATGTGTGGCGTGCATGCCAGCCATACTGTGCCTGCTGGCGCTGTTTGTGAGCAGCCCCAGCCAGCCAGCTGATGGTTTTGCTCGGGTCTGGTGCCTGCCCTGCTGCTCCGTGCAGCTTTCGAGCCTGTCCTTCCCTGGACCCTCCCTCACGGCCCCACCCTCCTTCCAGCCTTCGGCAGGCCCCGCCACCAGCAGCCTGCTGCTGCCCCAGTCTGCGGCGGCGGCGCAGAGCCTGCCGGCCTCGCTGCCGCCGCCGCCGCTGCCGCTGCCTTCTCCTCTGGAGCCTGGCAGCGAGGAGGCGTTTTCAACGAAGGAGGCCCGCCTGCTGGTGCGTGGCCCTCTGGGTAGATGCAGCACACTGCAGCACCCTCTTTGCTGTTCCGGGCGCTGCTGCTGCACAGCATCCTGATCTTTCCACCCCATCCCAGCCCTCCCCGGCTCCTCTCGACCTTGGGGTGATGAGCCTTCTTCGCACCCACCGATTACTGCAGGCATATGCTCGCTACAAGGAGAAGCGCAAGCGGCTGCACTTTGGAAAGAAGATCCGGTACCAGACGCGCAAGGTGAGGCGGGGGAGTGGCTGGCTGTCCGCCTGCTAGCTCGCTGCGATGGCAGCCAGCAGTTCCCCTGCAGCTCATGCGCTGAATTGCTGACCGTAGCCCGACGCTCTCACTGCAGGCGCTCGCCGATCAGCGGCCGCGCGTGCGGGGCCAGTTTGTGCGGATGGCCAAAGAGGGTGAGCCGAGGGTGGCGCGGCTGCCTTGCCAGCTGGGCAGCTGTTGTGCTGTGGAGCGGCGGCTGCCGCAGCTTCAGCAAGCATCTGCAGTGCCTGTAAGGGGGGTCGCATTCTGGCCGCATGCTGCGGGGCTGTGCCAGGCTTGACCGACTGTCCTGTTGGTTCCTGCTGCCCCGTTCGGTCCTAACAGAGGCCGCCTCGACTGGCGACAACAAGAGCAGCGGGGCGGAGGAAGGCGCCGGCGCCCCCTCCGCCTCTCCGGACCACCCGCAGCAGGCTACCGCCGCAGACCCCGTGGTGACTGCCGCTGCCAAGAAGAAGGCAGCCGCAGTGGTGGATGTGGATGGCGGCACCCCTGCCATCCCCACGCCCGCAAGCCCCTCCCCTGCCAGCACTGCTGGCGGGGATCAGCGGGAGGAGCCCATGGAGGTCCAGGTGTGTGTAGGGCCAGCCAGCCAGCCAGGGAGCCAGCCAGGGAGCCAGCCAGCCTACCGCCGCCTCGACGCCACTGCCGCCCAACGTGGCGCTGGGCTTGGCTGCCGACACGCCCGCCCTTGCGGCTGCACCCGTCGGCCCTGCCGACCCACACACCTGCTGCTGCGCCTGCTGCGCCTGCGGGCACCTGATGCTGACCTGTGTTGCTGACGCTTTGCCTGCGCCTGCTTCCTGCCCTCTGCCACCGCAGGAGGAGGATCAGGAGTACGACCGCCAGGAGGAGGACCTGGGGGCTGAGGAGGATGAGCAGCCCCGCCGCGTGGCCCTGGCCTCCCAGCCGCGGCCACGCAGGCAGTACGCCGTACTGCTGCAGGTGCGGCGCAGCTCCTTGCTGCTCGCCTGCCCGTTGTGTGCTGCGATCTGTGCCCGGCTGCGTGTGTGTGCAGCTGTTGCATCTTGTGCTGCCCGCCGTTGCCAGGCCTCCCCTGGGGTGGCGCGAGGGTGGGTGACGGCTCTCGCTGCTGCGCCTGAACCCTTGCTCTGCTGGCTTGCTGGGTGTGCAGGACGAGAGCGAGAGCGCCACCATGAGCTTCGGTGGTAGCGCCCACCACCGCCAGGGCAAGGTGTCGCTGCACCCGCACCAGCTGCAGAAGGCAGTGCAGGCGCTGGCCGCCGCGGGCGCCGCCAGCGGCGCCGGCAGCCAGCTCGCGGGCGCGAGCACTACCGGGCCCCGCGGGGGCGAGGCGCCCGGCGCCAGCGCGGGCGCGCCTGCGGCCTGGCAGCAGCAGCTGCACCGCCACCTGTCGGGCCACAAGCACCGGCGCGAGACGCCGGCCGCTGCCGCAGACACCAGCGTGGGCGGCGGCAGGAACGGCAGCGACAGCGGCAGCAACACGCCTGGGGACCAGACCCCCGTGCCGGACTCGCCACCGGGCAGCCGGGGCGAGGAGGAGGCCGCCGACCTTGCCCCTCCTGCCAAGCAGGCGCGTGCCAGCCGCAAGCAGTAAGGCGACGAGCCCCGCTGGTCCTGCGGCGCAGCTGTCGGCCTCGGCGGCCGACGCCTGTGCCCTCTAGCCCCCTTGCACCGTGTCAACTCATGACGCCCGTCGAGGCGCATTGCCGCACCGGCAATCCGTCCGATCAATCCATCTGATCAACGATCCATCCAAACGATCCCATTCAAACAGCAACGACGCCGGCCGGCCAGCATCGTGGGCGGTCTTCCTTCTCTCCAATGTTCGTCGATATATTGTCTCCCCCTCACACTGCCATCCATCTCATTTTCTCTCTACCCTACTGCCTACATCTATCTCGTGCCTCAGCAATGAATGCAGCCATCTTGTCCCAACGTCACGACCCGTCTGATTATCGTTTTCCATCCAGAGCCCTCCGCAGCAGCGCTTGCATCCATCTATCCTCGTCTGCTGCTGAGCTCGCACAGGCTGTCCCTTGCCCAGCAAGGGCAGTGTTTGCCAGCCCCTCGCCAGCCCTTGTGCGCCTGCCCCACACCCTGTTGTGTGCTCCATCTTTTGTCTGCTTTCATACTGAAAGCTCCTGGCTTGCATGGCAGCTGCCAGCCCGCTTGATCCCACCAACAACAAATGCCCTCCCACCCGCAGCAGGCCGTGGCAGAACAGCCCCCGTCCCCGTGCCGCGTGCGTTACTTCCCCTCAGGCTTTGAAAAGAACGACCCCCTGATCCAACCCACCACCACCCGCTCTGTCACACTTACTTGAGCCTGACTTGCTGCGGCAGCCCGCGCATCGTGCCCAACGAGCGCCGGCCACCGCGCGCTGTACGGCTGCCGTTGTTTTCAGCGCCTTTTATCTAACTTGAGGGCAGCGTCCTTTCCGCCTCCTTTCATGTCGTACGCCATCCTTGCGCCGGGCAGTACGCCCTGAGCCACCTTGCCGCTTTTTCCCCTCCGTTTCCCTCCACGCCGCCCCGCTGTAACTATAGCCAGCGAAACGTAACAGGGAAGCACCGGCAAAAGCAGTGGGTTGACGGCGGCGCATTCGAGTCGTCAATCAATGCAGGCAATGCGCGAGCACAGGCGAGCAGGCACTGCATCGGGGCAGATGCTCAGGACAGCAGGCGGCCCATCGCGAGAGTCGCTCAGGACAGCTTGGCCAGAATCGACTTCTGGGCAACAAAGCAGATCTCGCCATCCGGCACCTCCACATCTGCACGCCGCCAGGGTGGCACACCGTCACCGGCACAGCAGCAGGCATGCGGGCCGGCTGGCACCAACAGGCACTAGCCCTCGAGCGAGCGCGCTGCCCCCGGCCCTGGCCCTTCCGCATCAATTTTATGCCGGCCTGTGAGTTGCGCAGACACACACACACACACATGCGCACAGCGACAACAGCGACACCCAAAACAAAAAACGCTGCCGCACCTGAGCTGCCGTACTTGCTGAACAGCACGCGGTCGCCCGCCGCCACGCCAATGTCCACATCCTCGCCCACGGCCAGCACTGCAGGCGCAGACAGAGGCGGGGCAGGGCATGCAGTGTTGAGGGCGCGCGTGGGCGCGACCCCCGGAGGTCCCGCAGCAGAGCAGCCCAGCAGCAGAGGTCGCAGGCCGTGGTGTTGAGCTGCTGTGCTGCGGCCGCCCGCACCTGTGCCGACCAGCGCATCCTGCATGCTCTTGCCGCTGGAGGTGGGGGACAGCAGGATGCCGCCCGCCGTCTGCTTCTCCACCTCCTGCGGCTTCACCAGCAGGCGGTCGCCCAGGGGGGACATCTGCAGCGGCAGGCAGGGCTCGAGGCCAGGTGAGGCATGTGCTTGAGGCTTGGCGAGGGCGAGGCGCCAGTCAACAGCAGGAGGAGGTACAAGGAGGGTGCCGATGGTATGGCCACACTCGGGGGGCCTCTTGTACTCCCTCTGGAACACCAAGAGGTGACCCACCTTGGACACATCCATCTCAGACTTCTCCTTGGTCAGCACCGCCTGCACCTGCAAGCAGCCCGCTTGCCGCCCCGGCGCGCGCTGCTGCCGGCCTGCAACCAGAGCGGCGGCGGGCGGGGAGGGTTTCCAGAGGGTTCACCCCCCCGGGGGGCCACCAGCGCCGGGAGGGCATCATGCCATGGTCGCAGGTCGCAATGCGTGTTGGCTGGCGCGTGTTGGAGCTTTTGGCAGGGCCATGCAAGTGTGCGTGGGCGCGACTCACTCCGAAGCCGCAGTGGCATGCTGCTGACTGTGGCAGCCGCCTGCCTGCTGCTGCTGCTGCGAGGCGCCAGGAGGGCCGAGGTAGAAGCCATGCAAGCCGACGCCATGTTGCCCCTGCTGGTGTCGGAGGGCCGCAAACACAAAAGCAGGGACCAGGCAGACAACAAAGCACCTCTTCCTGCGGCTTTTTCGACGGCATCATCTGCCGGCGTACCGCCGGCAGCGGAGCCGCGTACCGCGGCACCTGCACACCACCGATCAGAAGCATAATTCTGAATCTGGCTTAAATGATTGCATGTGACTCGTCAGAATTTACATGCACCGCGATCCTTGAACACTGCTGAGAGCCCCTGCGCCGCTGCTGCACCGCCTGATGCTGCAGGGTACACCGTTGTGGATTAACTGTGCAAGGAGGCAGCCGCCCATGCCATCCCTCTACAGCTCCTCGCCGATGGCCTGCGCATAGTCTGCCCTGCTGATCTGGCCCAGGTGCTGCACCTGCAGGCAAGCACAGCACGGCACAGCGCTGCTCAGCTGCAAAGCTGGTCCCGTGCACGGCTCCCCGCCGCCAGCTGTGGTGGCAGAAACGAGCATCAGCGGCCGCGGCCCCGCCCTGCGTGCCTGGTCAAAGTCGCCGCCCTCGCCCAGCACCCCCCAAGCATAGGGAAGAGCCTTGCGCTGCCGCGCCTTTGCGTACTTGCGGCCGAGGTGTCCAGACCTGCACGCAGAAGGAAGCATTCAAAGGGGAAGGGGAGGATGCTGCCTCGGCTGACAAGAGAGCTGCACAGTGTGCAGCTGCAGGCAGGCAGCCACCTTGACGCCTCCTGCAGTGGAACTCGAGCCTTTGAGCACAGCGCTGCTGCGCCTCGCGGGCCGGCGCACCTGGGGGGGAAGGTGAATGGGATCTGCGGAAGGTCGGGGCTGAGCGGGCGCCAGCGGGGCGGCACAAAGGGCGACGTGTGCAGGTCTGTGGCGCCGCTGCGATGGTGGGCTGCAGCAGGAGCGGCGACGGCAGGCCAGGAGGGCCACATTGGGTGGGAGTGAGCAGAGGCAGGGGATGCCCAAATGATGGGGTGCGCATCGTCGTGGGTGGCGCGGTGGTAAGATAGCTGTTCGCCAACATAGCAGCTGACATGGCAGCGGGCACTGTGCCAGCAAGCAGGCTGGCTGGTGGGCATGCGGGCAGATGCCACGCCCCGGCCTGCCCACCTGCATGCAGATCATAGACTGTCCCCTCACGTGCCACCGTCGAGCTGCAGGGAAGTGGTGAGGCCTGATCCTGCAGAGAACAGCGGATGGATGATAGCGGCAGTTGGGCAAGCAAGAAGGACCATGTAGCAGCTGCATGGAGGCGAGGCGGCACATAGTGCCAGCACAGCAGAGTGCTGCACCAGCACAGAGTGCAACGCAACAGGCGGGGGTAGCAAGGAGCGGCAGTAGCTCGCCTGTACAGATGCCTCCAGGTCGGGCGGCAGGGCGCGGAACAGGCAGCACGTGGTGTCCCTTGGCACGCGGCACAGCAGGTAGCGCCCCGGAGGCTGCTGGCCCACCGCGCGCAGCAGCTGCTGCAGCAGCTCCAGGCCGGCTGCCGCAGCCTGGTGCATGCGGCTGCCGCCCTGCTCGGCCGGAGCGCCATCGCCGCCAAACTGCCGCTCAATGTCTGCTGAGGTGAGCTCCTCGCAGCTCTGCACCTTTCCCCGTGGCACATGCACGTGCGCCACCTGCGCCAGGCCGACGCGCAAGCTCCACACCACTCAGCAGGCACGCCCTGGGGCAGGCGCCTCGCAAGGCGCTGCCCACAGCAGCAGCAGAGGCGGCAGGGGCAATGGCAGGGAAATGCGTGGCGACAGCTGGCGAGCAGAAGAGCCATTAGAGGCGCAGCGGGCCCACCAGCAGAGTGTTGACAGCAGGGCGCAGCAGCAGCTTGAGCCACCAGGAGCACAGCTCCTCCATCGTAGTCTCCTCTGGAAAGGAGGGAGGAAAGGAGGAGGGAGCCATAGAGGTGAAAGGCAAGGAGGGTGCCCAAGGGGCAGGTGCGGCGGTTGAGGACACATGAAGACTTGCTGCGAATGCAGGCTTGGGGTGCAAATACAAGTGCACATGCATGCCCAAAGCTGCGGCAGGGCAGCCCGGCAGGCAGCCCACCTAGGTCTGGCTCAGGCAAGTATTCAGGTGATAGCGCCAGCACCACATGCCGCTGCTCTCCATGCCCGCCACCCGCAGGAGCAGCAGCAGCGTCCCCGCTGCACCCATCCGCCGCCGGTGGTGGCGGCGGAGGGGGAGGCACCTCCTCCCCGCCATCCGCCCCCTCCTCTGCAGCCCGCTGCTGCTCCTGCTGCGGGCAATGCAACAGCATTCGGCCGTGGGAGCGCAGCAGCAGGCGACACCCGCCTAGCTGCCAGCAGTCGTATGAGGCTTCACGCGGAGGCAGGCCCGCCGTTCCCGGCACCGCCGTCGGTGATAGTGGCGCTGCCGCTGCTGCAGTCCCTCGCGTGCTGCGCCTCGTCCTGGGCTGCTGCTGCTGTGGCTGCTCTCCGCCCTGCTCCTGCTGTGGCTGCTGCTGCAGTCCAAGAGAGAGGACAGCATATTTCTGCAGCCGTTGCTGCTTGGCACGAAGCGTCATCATGCGCGGCAGCAGAGGCTTCTCCAAGCACACCACCACGCTGCCCGACTCCTGCTGCTGCTGCTGCTGCTCGCCTGCCTGCTCCCCACCGGCTCCCGCCGCCGCTGCCGGTGGCAGCTGCTGGATGGTGACCGGGATTTCCCAGGCAGGCACCCCTTCCAGCATGGGCGTGCTGACAATGGCAGCAAAGGCCGAGGCTGACAGGCAGAACAGCGGCTGCGCCGCGCCATCAGCAGCCGGAGCGGCTGCTGCGCGCTCATCCTGCGCCTGCTGCGCCTGCTGCGCCAGCTCGGCCAGCAGTGGGTCCTCTGCCAGCGGCGGGACCTCTGCTTTGCGGTACACCTCGCCGCTGCCGCCGCTGGCCCTGCCTGCACCGCCCGGCGGCGCCTCCACCACACAGGGCAGGTAGATGTTGCTGCCAGGGATGGTGGCGCCGTCGGCGGGCCGCACAAACACCGGGGGGCGGCCCTCGCGCCGCAGCGCCGCCACGTGCCGCAGCGGCAGCCCTTCTGCCTGCTGCCGTCCGGCGTCCGCAGCAGCGGCGGCGGCAGGCGTGGGGACGGGCAGCACCGCGCGCAGGCGGTAGCAGCGCGGGAGGCCGCGGTGCACGCGCTGCCGCCTGCCCATCTCGTCTTCTTCCAGCTGCGCACCCTGCCGCTCTGTGCAGTGCTGGTACTTGACGCCCGCCGCCTTCTGCTGCACATGCGCCATGTACTGCCCCTGCTCCTCCTGCACACGGCCCTGCAGCGCCTGCATGTGCAGCGAGTCGCCGACCGACAGCACGGTGCCTGCGCGGGCGGGAGCGTGGCGTGGGCAGAGGCGGGGTAGGTTGGTGGCGGTGGCAGCAGTGGTGGTGTGTGCGGGTGGTGATGCATGTGTGGGAGTGTGTGTCCGTTGTATATGTGTGCGTGTGTGTGTGGTGGGGATGGGGGTGGTGGGGTGGTGGGTGGGGCTCGCCAGTTACTGTTGGGGACCCAGCCCACCTTTGTGCTGCAAATACCAGCCATGGTCCTGCGCACTCAGCTCCGACCAGCGGCCCACCAGCTTGCTGTGCTCCTTCAGCCTCTCCTCCTTCTGCCGCTTAGTATCCTTCCTGCGTGGCAGCCACGGGCAGCCCAGGGCATGCGCGCCAGTGAGCTGGCCGGCCGGCTGGCTGGCCGACACGCAGGCGCACAGCAGCAGCAGCCGCGCAGAGCACAGGAGAGGCATGTGCAGCTGTGCGCGGCAGGCAAGAGGGAGGCAGCGCTACGGGCAGGCAGGCAGGCTTTCAGGCAGGAAGCTGCAGCGGCGGCAGCAGCAGGCGCACTTGTCCAGTTGCGCCTTTGCCTCGTGATATGCGGCAGCAAAGCCTTCATGGAACAGGCGGCTGTTCTTGTTCAGCACATCCTGCACCCCCACCTCCTCAGCCGCCGTGCTGCCGCCAGCCTTGCCCTTGCCACCCCTGCCGCGTCCGCCCTTGCGCCCGCGCCCACGCCCGCGGCCGCCACCTGCTGCCGCCGACGCCTCCCGCCGCTCCGCGTGCTCGCACAGTTTGCGGCAGAACTCCGGCCAGCCGCTCTCCCCGAGCTTGTGCAGCGCAGCCTGGATAGCAGCCTCCTGCGCGGGCGGGCGCTTGCGCTTGCCGGGCGACTGCGCTCCCGCTGCCTGCTCCTCGGCTCCCGACCCGCCCTCCGCTGCCTCCTTTGCCACAGGGGACGACGGCCCAGCAGCAGCCTCCGACCCCGAATCATACCAGCCGCCCTCGTCACCACCGCCCGGTGCTTCCTCCTCCGCTGCCGCTGCTGCAGTGGCAGCGGCGGCTGCTGACCGCGGCCGGGCAGCGGGAGGGACTGGCAGAGCAGCGGCTGTTCGCCGCCGAGCCTGCTGCTGCTGCCGGCGAGCTGCTGCAGAGGTCCGCCTGCTGCCACCGGCAGCAGAGGGCGGCGCATCTGCTTCTGCCCCACCTGCCTCCTGCGCCGCGGCGCCTGGCCCTGCCGCGGCTGCCGCCTCTGCTCCTGCTGTAGGTGCTGCTGCGGGTGCTGCCGCAGGCTCCCCCTCTTCCTCCGCCGCAGCCCCTGAAGCACACTCGGCGAAACCCTGCTCAAGCTCTTGCTCCAACAGGGCACCCGAGTCCCCTGCCTGGCCCTCAGACGCCGCCTCCGCGCCTGCCTCTGCCTCCGCCGCTCCACCATCGCTTGCCTCGCCTGGCGGAGCATCGTGCTCCATAGCCTGTGGCTCCTGCTGGCATGGCGGCAGGGCAGGGGGCAAGAAAGTGAGGCACGTGCTGAGGAGGTAGAGGCAGGCAGATCTGGGCCCGGCCAATCTCTGGGGTGCTCCCTTGCGACCCGCCGCCTCGCCGCCCGCCAAACCTGCGGTTCATTCACCTGCAGCACAGCGGATGCGCGGCTGTGCATGTGCAAGGCACCAGAAGACACCGCTCCCTCCGACCCAAACCTCTCCTCGCTGCTGCTGCTGCTGAGGGCAGCGGCAGCGCGGGCGCGGGCGCCGGCGGCGGGGGCATGAGCGGCAGGCCTGGTCGAGGCCCGTGCAGGCCGCTCAGCCTGTGGCACAGCAGCAGCAGCGACAGCAAGCACATGGGGCACGGTGGGGAGGTGGGAACAGCCACAGGGCCCAGAATAGGGGTGCGCCTGGGAGAGGCCCAGGTCTAGGGCCTCAGCAGCAGACGGCGATGTGGACTCAACAGCTGCCAGCAGCCCGCATGCCCACCTGCTGCGCCTCGGCCGGATGCCGCCGCTGCAGCCGTGCCGCTGCCGCTGCCTGCTCCAGGCACCACTCCAGCTGGCTGTGCTTGCTATGGCCCTCCAGCGCCACCGCCATGCCTTCCCCTGCTGCCAGCTTGGCTGCCACCTCCGGAGGCAGAGGATCACACGTGATGGGCGGTGGCGGCTGGCCATACTCGCCTGGCGCCAGGCATGGCTCGGTGGGTGCTAGCCCAAGCCCGCCGCCGCCTCCTCCCGGTAGGCGCGGCAGGGCAGGCGACAGGAGTGATGGCCTGCGGCAGGGCAGGCGGGAGGCAGCTAACCACTGTTGAGGCGCGGCACAGGCGTTGGCGGGGCACCGGCACGGTGGCACCGCCGACAGCTGTTGGCAGGGCTTGGCCGGCACTGCACCGCCTTGGAACGCGTGCTCGACCTTGCACAGACCTGGAGGAGCCCATCCAGCTCCACGCTACACGGTTTCACCGAGCGGAGTGCAGCGGGTCTATGGCCTGCGCAGCCATCGCTCAGCCAATTTGACCTCTCAGGAGTTCGTCAATCGTGGTGCGCGTAGCTGTGGGCCTTCTTCCAGTCGCGCCAGCCTGGCCCGCATCCTCTTTCCCGGCCATCTGCCCGTTTTCACTCCTTTGCCGATCTTGGGACCGACTGGGTGGCCTGCTGCGTCATCAGGATGCTTCGGAGGGCGGCTGCGAGCCTGCTGGCTCGGAGCAGCAGCTTGGCGCAGGCGGGGTCGGCGGAGCTCGGCCTCGGGTAAGATTCAGTCCCCTACAACCTGTCAGCCTTGTGGATGCTTCGGGTTTGCTCGACCAGGTGGGCTCACCATCGGCCCTCTCTGCGCGCATGCAGGCGGCAACAGCAGTCCCATTGGCTCACCGTGGCGGTGCGGTGAGTGGCTGGGACCGCGATGCAGCAGGCTGCCACGCGCTAGCTGGTGCAGGGTTGGGCACCGCCAGTCGCTGCCGCCGCTGTCTGCGCTGCGTGGGCGCACTCGCACACAACCCGCAGTGCCGGCCACCCAGCAGTCTACCAGTCCAGCCTGGCTTCTGGCACCTGCGGACAGCTTGCCCAAACGAGCGTCCGCCGTGTGCGCCTGCACCTTGACATCCTCGCATCTTCATACCTGGTGGTCCACCCCGCTCACCGCGTGCGGTCCTGGCTGTTGTTGTCGCTGTGGTGCAGCAACTATAGCGACTACGACATCAACACCCGCGTCAAGCCGCACCTTAATGTGGGCACCATCGGCCACGTTGACCACGGCAAGACCACGCTGACTGCCGCCATCACAAAGGCACGCACATGCATGCGGCCTGCCAGATGGGGCAAGGCGCCGCTGGCTGGCCCCGCCGGACGTCCCGGGTCCATGCTGGCAGGATGCCTGCTGGCTGACTGAGCTGAAAGCAGCATGCGACCAGGCAGAGGGGTTGTCAGGAACGGGATGACGGCTGATGGTTGTGAGGCCATGGCCATGCTGGGTCCCTGGCTGGCACCTCAGCGGCAACCTGCGGCTGCTGCCGCGTGCAGGTGCTGGCTGAGGAGGGCAAGTCCAAGGCCATTGCCTTTGATGAGATCGACAAGGCGCCCGAGGAGAAGGCAAGAGGCATCACTATCGCCACCGCCCACGGTGCGGCCAGGCTGGGTTTCGGCGTGTGTGCGAGGCGGGGATGTGCTGTAGTTGGGGGCTTGTTGCCGTCCGTTCCTCGAGGGCAGGCATGTCAGCTTGTCTCTGGCGCCGGTGGCGACGGCTTGCAGCAGCTGGCGCTGACCTGGACACACGCCCCTTGTCATGCTGCCTGCAGTTGAGTACCAGACAGACAAGCGGCACTATGCTCACGTGGACTGCCCCGGCCACGCCGATTACGTGAAGAACATGATCACGGGAGCAGCGCAGGTAATCGGGGAGAGAGTGTGTGTTGTGGCGGTGGGGTGTGCGGCTGGTGTCGGTGTCGGTTGGTCATTGTCACATCCTCTGGCTGCCCCGGCTGGGGTGCGTGACGGGTTGACAGCCAGCTCAGCCTGTCGCCATGTGTGATTTCATTTCTGAACCGTGCACCTGCGCTGCCCCGCAGATGGATGGCGCCATCCTGGTGGTGTCTGCCACAGACGGGCCCATGCCACAGACGCGGGAGCACATCCTGCTGGCGCGGCAGGTGCGGAGGACAGGGAGGGCATAGCCAGGCCGGTGCTGTCATCCGCTTTCCCATGCCCGCCTTGCCCCTGCTGCACGCTAAGTCCTGCGGCTGGCCCTTGCTGCTCGTCGCACCCAAACCTCCCGCCGCGCCTTGCACAACCCCCGCCCGGCCTTTCCATCAACCCCCCTCCCCGGCCTGGCACTTTCTGTGTTCCTCCTCTCTCCTGCAGGTGGGCGTGCCCTCCATCGTGTGCTTCCTCAACAAGATCGACATGGTGGAGGATGAGGAGCTGGTGGAGCTGGTGGAGATGGAGCTGCGGGAGCTGCTGTCCTTCTACAAGTGCGTGGTGTACCGTACCGCATGTACCGCACACTGTACTGCCTACACGGCTTGCCTGTGTGTACTGCCTATGGCTTGTGGCATGCACACCCTGGCACGTGGATTGCCTTGTTGGCTGTCCAGTTTGCCCGCCCTGTTGCGGCAAGGGGCAAGGTGGTCGTGCTGAGCTGCCCGTGGCCTGTGGCCTGCCGCCCCTCGCCTTGCCGCCGCCGCCCACAGGTTCCCAGGCGATGACATTCCCATTGTGCGCGGCTCCGCGCTGGCGGCGCTGAAGGGAGATAACGAGAAGATTGGCAAGTGAGTTGGTGGGGTGGAGTGTGGGTATGTAGTACACACGCGATGTTGGTGTGTGTGTCAGGTGTATTTGTATGGGGTGCACGGAGCTGCAGGTATGCTGCTGCATCTGCTGCATGGTTGCAAGGGTGCACGCTTGCAAGTGGCGCCTGCGCGCGGCTGGGGTGACGATACACTCTACCTGTTGCCTTCCTCTTGAGCAACACGCTGTGATGTCAACTCGGCCCAACGTGGCCTGTCTGACCAGCCCCGCACGCGACTTGCGCCCCCACCAACCATCGCTCCTCTGCTGCACACTCACCCCTCGCTGCACTCGCTGCATCGTACCTCTTTGCCTCGGCCTTGGCCTGGGCAGATGGTTGCGTGTATATCATGCGATTGATGTACCCACATTGATGTACCCTTCCTCCACCCTGCTCCGCCACCGCTTGACCGGCGCCGCCCCGCCTGGGCCTGCCCACCCGCCTGTGGCCGCTGCCCCCCTGCAGGCAGGCCATCCTGAAGCTGATGGATGAGGTGGACCGCTACATCCCGGACCCTGTGCGCGCCCTGGACAAGCCCTTCTCCATGCCTGTGGAGGACGTCTTCTCCATCCAGGTAACACGCCCAGCCGCACGGCCGACGCCCCTGCCACTGCTGCTGCTGGGAGCCTGTTAGCTGCTCCCTCCCCTTGCAGCGCTGCTCCTGCTGCATTTGGTTGCTGCCGGCATGCAGGGGTGGATGTAGGGGAGGCTGGCGGGTCCCTGCCGTCATGGCGGCCAGCCCCTGCTCCACCACCATTCCCAGCCTCGTGCACACTGCTGCAGGGGCGCGGCACGGTGGTGACTGGTCGGGTGGAGCAGGGCATTGTGAGGACGGGGGATGAGGTGGAGATTGTGGGCATCCGGCCCACCAGCACCAAGAGCACGGTGACGGGTGAGCGGGGCAACCGCAGGGTGCAGCTGGGTCGGGGAGCGGGAGCAGTATGGCAGCTGTTTTCCCTCGCCCTGCTGTCTCTGGCGCGGTTTCCCTAGTGCCCTGACACACACCCTGCTCCCCGCGACCCCCGTCCCTCCCCATCCAGGCGTGGAGATGTTCAAGAAGCAGCTGAACGAGGGACAGGCAGGCGACAATGTGGGCTTGCTCATCCGCGGCATCAAGCGCGACGATGTGGAGCGCGGGCAGGTGCGTAGAAAGCGGCAGGGAGTGGGAGAATGGCCCCATGGGCCCGCCCGCCGATGGGGGCTGCTTTGCCGCAGCGCAAACCGCCCAGGAAAGCGCTGCGGCGCTGGCTCGCTCCATGTCATCTTCCCCTCTGCATCTCCCCCGCCTCCGCCCTCACTCCCTCCTTCCCGCCTCCCTCCCTCCACTTCCCCTGCCCTCCCGCCCTGTCATGCAGGTGGTGTGCAAGCCGGGCAGCATCAAGCCCCACCGCAAGTTCAAGGGAGAGATCTACGCGCTGAGCAAGGAGGAGGGCGGCCGCCACACCCCCTTCTTCTCAAACTACAAGCCGCAGTTCTTCTTCCGCACAGCAGACATCACGGGTGGGCCTCTCTGCGGCGCTGTTCTGCTTGCATGCGCCGTGCATGGGCGGCGACCTTGCCTGTGTGGGCAGAAAGTCGGTGGGAGGAGGCTGTGGAATGGGCATGGTGCGGGGTGTGCAGGTATGGTGGCCATCATGCCTGCCACTATCCTGCTGCTGTGCTGATGTCCCGTGCTGTGCTGCCCGCAGGCACCGTCACCCTGCCAGAGGGGACTGAGATGGTGATGCCAGGCGACAATGTCACCTGCACGTTTGAGCTCATCTGCCCCGGTGGGTGCCCGCCAGCCTCCCCGCAGCTGCAGCCTGCCCGCTCCTTCCCTGGAGGGCAGGAACAGGCTGCGTGCTGCTGGCTTCCAGGGCTATACTGACCCGCCTGACGTCTTGGGACTGACTGCCGCCGCCTGCCAACCACACTACGGCTGCTGCAGTCGCCATGGAGCAGGGCCTCCGCTTTGCCATCCGCGAGGGCGGCCGCACCGTGGGAGCCGGCGTGGTGGGCGAGGTCGTGGAGTGAGCCTGCTTGGCTGGCGGGTCCCTTTGGATCGGGGCACGTCCATTCCAAGCCACTGTTTCTGTGCTGAGGGACAGTTGGTGGACACAACACGGAGCTGCCTTGAATCCGTGGAGCGCTGGCGCCGGGCCGCCCAGCCCCCTTCCCTTGATGCGGCCGCTGGGCGGCGCATGGGCCGCGATTTCGGCCCTTGTCCTAGCCCATAGGTGGCGGCACCCTATTTGGTCTTCCTCGCTTGCTTGACTCCTGCTTTTCCTCTCTGCTTGGCCGCCATCCAACCAGCCCACCGGCGGGTGTGTGCGTGTGCAGTGCCTGAGAGCACTTCCCGCCGGCGCCCTGATTTCGTTTGCGCGACTCGTCTTCCCCACTCAACAAACCGCTAACCGTGTGGCGCCGATTGGGGCACCGTATTGATTTGCATTGAACCCAACCCAAAAGTGTGACAGAACATGGGAGCAAGAGGAGAGAGGGTGGGCGAGAGCGGGGGTGGGCGGCTGGTGCCGGTGTGGTGGTCGGAATTTGTTGCCTGCTTTGGGCTGCCGGTGTTTGGCGCCTTAGGTCAGCAATTCTGTGTTCGCTCCGCATCAATGATTCGTTGCCAGCGGTCTCCAGAGCTGGTCCCTGGGTCAGGAAGTCCTGACCAGCGCCATGTTGCCACGGCGGTATGTTGACCACAGCAAGCAGACCCCTTGGCAGTGCAGAACTGATGTTCTTGCTGTCGATGCTCCTCCTCTCCAGCTGTGGCTCCGTTGATTGAGTCTGGGGAGGGAATGGGCAACCCTTAAAATCTGATAGCAGCTGCCACTCCACAACACCGTGGTGGCAGATGATGGCATTTTTCTCTGATCATCATGACACAAGCCGTTGCGATTAGATTTCTGCCGCGGCTTGCGCAGCCTGCCGCAGATCGGTGGGCGGCGTGATGTGTTGCTGGTCGGCAGCCCGCTGGGCCGGCTCAGGCATCAGGGAGGACTTCATAAGCAGGCTGGCAACCTACCGAGACGACTGGTCCAGCCGCAGGGGCAAGTTGAGGTGAGCCGGCACCGCCGCCTGGTGCCGCCGCCTGGTGTGGCTGCGGCGCGCCGACGGCTTGTTACTGCCACCTCACCGTTTGATGATGTTAAAACGATACAACAAGCCGCGCCCCGCAGGATTCTGGCCGCCGCCACCTACATATTTTGCGCCTCTGCCATCCCAGCCCTCGCCTTTGGCGAGCAGCTCTACTCTGAGACAGAGGGACTGCTGTCGGCAGTGCAGGGTGAACCGCCCGCAGCAGCCAGGCCCCGGAAACAGCCATGCCGCACCTCTACTGCTGCAGAAAGGCCCCTGGAAATACAAAATACAAAAAAAACTAAGATCTTCAGGGCAACCCTGCCCCGCTGCCCCACATCCTGCTGCAGTGCTGGCCGCCACCGCCATCACGGACGTGGTGCAGGCGGTGGCGGGCGGGCAGCCATTGTTGATAGTGGGGGTGGCGGAGCCCATTGTCATCACCTACAAGTTCATGTACGATTTTGCCAAAGGCAGGGAAGGTCAGCGCCGGTGTGGGGCTTCACCCGACCCGCCGAGGGGCAGGGCAGGGCCACATCCGCTGTTGCCGTAGGGGCTGCCCGTCTGGGTGGCAGGTGCCGCCTCCAGAATCGCCGGCCACGCCTGCAGCCTCGGCTACCCAGCCCCAGCCGCAGCCTCAGACCCAGCCGTTCATGGCTGCCTCATGCCTGCCCGCAGGCCTGGGCCGTGAGCTGTTCTTGGCATGGTCTGCCTGGACGTGCGTCTGGGCTTCGCTCTTCGTCCTAGTCCTGGCGCTGTGCAACGCCTGCGCCTACATCTCACGCTTCACCCGCTTTGCGGGGGAGCTCTTCGGCGCACTGATTGCGGTGAGGAGGTATCGGCGGCGGCGGCGCCGGCAGCGGCTGATGGGGAGCAGAGTCTGTTGAGCGCAGCGTGCCTTCCAGCATCGATGATATCGACGACTGGCCCAG
Source organism: Chlorella variabilis (assembly GCF_000147415.1). Taxonomy (NCBI): domain Eukaryota; kingdom Viridiplantae; phylum Chlorophyta; class Trebouxiophyceae; order Chlorellales; family Chlorellaceae; genus Chlorella; species Chlorella variabilis. Next base: position 1,786,288 of record NW_005435085.1, on the reverse strand, counting down.
CGGGCACAGCTCCCTCCCACCCCGCAGCAACTGGCGGCAGCGCCATGGCGAGCTCATCACCCCCTTGCTGCGCTGCTGCTGCTGCTGCTGCTGCTGCTGCTGCTGCTGCTGCAGATGCTGTTCTTGCAGCAGGCCATCAAGGGCAGCGTGGAGGAGTTCCAGCACCAGGAGGCTGTGGATGGGGCGGTGGCTGAGCCGCAGTCTGCCAGCTGGCAGCTGGCCAACGGCCTCTGGTCGCTGCTCATCGCCTTTGGCGTGCTGCTGTTCAGCCTGCTGGTGCGAGGCGCGCGCTCCTGGCGCTTCTTGCGGCCTCCGCTGCGGTGAGTGCCATCTTGCCTGTAGCTCCACCCCTGCACCATGCCGGCGCTCCCGTGCCCATCATGGCGCAACAACACCACAGCAGCTGCCACCCAACGTTCTCCTTTGCCTGTGCCCCTGTGCCTGCCTGCCCGCCACCCACCAACCAACACCCCACCAACACCTGACAGAGCGCTGTTGGCAGATTATGGAACAGTGGTTGTGCTGGTTGCCTTCAGCGGGCTGTCCTTTGCGGTGCGAGCGCCGGGAGGGGGCGTCCCGCAGCGCCTGCGCAGCCCCAACGCCTGGGACGCCGCCGGCCGGCGCAACTGGACGGTGGCAGCGGTGAGTTGGGGCGCAGGGCAGCAGCTGAGGTGCAGGCGCTGCCCGACCCGCGCCTCTGCGCAGCCGCCGTCTCTCCCACCACCCGCCTTCTTGCAAGGAAACCATACGCCGTGCCTGCGCCTGCCGCGTGCTGTGCCTGCAGGACATGGGGCGGCTGGAGGGCCGCTGGATAGCCGCCGCCGCAATCCCCGCCGTCCTCATCACCATCCTGTTCTTTTTCGACCACAACGTCTCCTCCCAGCTGGCGCAGCAGCCGGAGTTTGGGCTGCGCAAGCCGCCTGCCTACCATTACGACTTCTTTCTGCTGGGTGGGTTGGACAGGTGGATGGTGTGGAGCACTGGACAGCAAGGTTGGATGCATTGCAATTGCGGGTTTGGCATGAGCCATGGCAGGCAGCCCCGCACTACGTCGGGCCGTCCAGTTGCTGGCTGCGAGTCCGGTGCAGGCCTGATGACTCTGCTGTGTGGGCTGCTGGGGCTGCCGCCAGTCAACGGCGTGCTGCCGCAAGCCCCGATGCACACGCGGGCGCTGGCGAGGGTGGCGGGCAGGAACAAGCTGCAGCACAAGCAGCAGGTGGAGCAGGAGCAGCAATCGGAGCGCAGCAATGGGCAGAGCGCCAAGGGGGCTCGCACCAGCCAGGCCCGCTTGAAAATACACGGCTCGCCCTCAGCCCAAGCCCTCCTGTCAGCCGCCGCCGCCGACAGTAGCATGAGCCTAGAGAGGGCCAGCGGTGGGGGTGTGCAGCCAGCAACTGGGCCTGCCCCAGCTGCTGCCGTGGCGTCCTGCCTCAGAGCGGCATTGCCAGCGCTCGACCCGGCCGCAGCAGCCTTTCCTGCAGCAGGGTCGGCGCTTTCGTCGCTGCACACGCCTGTGGCGACCCCGGCTGCCAGCGAGTGCATGGCAGAGGGCGGCCCCAGCGACAGCGTGGTCGCCATGCACGTGCTGGAGCAGCGGCTGTCGGGGCTGCTGCAGTCGCTGGGGGTGGGCGTCTGCCTGGCCACCATGCCCGCCATCCGCCAGATGCCCACCGCCGCGCTGTGGGGTTACTTTGCCTTCATGGCTCTCGAGTCGCTGCCCGGCAGCCAGCTGTGGGACCGTACGCTGCTGCTGCTCACAGACCCAGCGCGCCGCCCGCAGCTGCTGGAGCGCGGCCATGCTCCCTACCTGGAGACAGTACCCTTCAGGCAAGCGGAGCTACTTTCTTTCCTGCGAACGGAGGCGGGGCGGGCCAGCTGGGTTCAGGACGCTGCATGGGTGGGTGTCGGATTGTGCGTGAGAAGTGTGTGTGCCTGTGGTTGGCAAGGACTGCCTGCTTCCTGGCCCCTGCTGCCTGCAGTGTGATTGCCTGGTTCACGGCTTTCCAGCTGGCCTGTCTCCTGGGCGTGTATGGCCTGACGTGGGCGGGCTTAGCCGGGTGAGCAGGCCCTGCGGCGGCCCGCTGCCTCCCATCCAGGACGGCTCCCGCCAAGCATATGCCTGCCCTACTGGCCCCCTACCCTTCCCCTCTCATCTCCCTTGGCCTCCTTGCAGCATCCTGTTCCCTGTGCCCATCATGCTCCTAGTGCCGCTGCGCCAGTACGCCATGCCGCGCTGCTTCCGCCACCGCCGCCACCTGCAAGAGCTGGACGCAATGCACGAGGAGGAGGCGGCTCCCATGAGCCACGAGCAGGCCGTCCAGGCGAGCAAGGCAGTTCCTCTGGGCCCCAGGCAGCATGTGTTTTGTTGAACACGTGCTATCGACGTGATGTACCATCGCGCAACCTGACGCTGGATGGAGCCACATGTGCCCTGCAGGAGGCTGCGGCGCAGGGCCTGGCGGCGGCACCCAGCAGCAGCCAGCCGCTGGCGGGCGCGGACAGCGGCTCTGGGGAGCTGGAAGAAAGCGCTGCTGAGCTGGAGTCTGAGATGCACCACTTCCGTGTGGTGCATCACCTCAGGTGCAGGCCGCACGCTGCCACTGCGCTGCGCTGCCCATACTTGCCGCAGCATGTCACATGTCACACATGCACGAGTGCACTGCAGTTTCAGGGAGCAGCCCATTGACGCCATGGGCATCTGAGCAGCTGCTTGCCTGGCATGCAGCCGGGGGTCGCTACTGCGGCGGCGCAGGAGCTTGGAGCAGGAGGCAACTGCCGAAGCGGTGCCGCAGGAGCCTGCGATAGCTGGACAGCAGTCTGTGGCGCTCAGTTCTCGAGCGCTGCCGGGTGCGGCAGAGCAGTTGCCAGGCATGCCGCTCAGCCCGCGGGATGCTGCCCGCTTGCGGCGGCCGCCCTTGCCTGCGCCAGATGTTCAGGTGTAGCCTCTTAAAAACAGATCAACACAATTGATCGAAAAACAAACATGAAAAAAATGTTGCAGATAAACAGGAAGTCATCATTGCAAAGATATAGGCGGCCGTTGGTGTGGCAAGGAAAAACCATCCTCTGGAGATGAAAACGGGGTTGATTCATTGGGCCCAAAACAAAACAAGAAGCTCTGGGTGAGGCAATAGAGGCTCACTCGCCATTCGTGTTTGCCAGCAGCCCGCCTTTTATTGCGGAGACAGGAAAGCCGGGATCTCACACGATCATATCTGTAGCGAGCAGCAGAAGCAGCAATCAACAGCCTTTGAAAGCTGGGCAGCAGACACCTCGCCAGCTGTCTGCAACTGCGAGAGCAGGGCAGACATCGCACAGGCTCAGCGGCAGTGCGTCGCTGTAGCAGGCCCCTAGCATGGGCGGCTTGCCCACCTGTGGCTTGGCCGGCAGGCGTGAGCGGCCATTCGAGACTGCTAGAGCCTTGCATCGCCTCGCACTCAGCGCTGCACACAGGCAGCGCGGGAGGCAGGTGGTTCCCACCTCATCAACAACACCACCCACCCCCCACAGCCCTCCCATCACACCCTCCAACAAGGTAGATATGCAGAAACGCACAGCAGGTGCATACCTGATCAGCTCCTGTTCCCAGCTCTGCCGCGGGGCCAGGGCACATCCTTTCTGCTCCTCATCCTGATGCTCCTGCCTGTGTCCCTGCTGCTGCTTTTGCTGCTCGTGGCTCAGCTGCTGAGCCAGGTCTGTGCCCAGCAGCAGATGGTGCGTGCCGGCTAAGCTGCCGCTCCCCATCTCCTCCTGCTCCTGCTCCTGCTGCACGCCTGCAGACGGCGGCTTGCTTGTGTCGCCAGAGCCGCCGGCGCCGCTGCCTGCCAGCTGCTGGCTGGGACCGAGTTTCACGAATGAGGCTGCCAGCACGAGCCGGGCCTCGCTGTCGCTCATCTGCTGTAGGAGCAGCAGCTGGGCTGCCGCGGTGCAGGCTCTGCGCCAAGCGCGCCTCACTTCTGCCTCCACCGGCACCCACCACGCCCGCGGCAGCCCCTGCCTGCACTGCCGCAGAGCAGGCTCCGCGCTCCTCAGCACGGCCAGGGCCGCCTGCCCCGCGGCGCCCTCCAGCTGCAGGCCGCTACAGCCCTCCAGCACGGCGGCGGCGGCGCGGAGAGCCCAGAGCTCGCTCCCCGCCTGCTGCGCCTGCTGCAGCGCCCGCCAGCATAGGTCAGCTGCCTGCTCAGCCTGCTGCAGGCTGGCCGCTGCCGCCGCGGCTGCCAGCAGGCTCTTGGGGCTGCACGACTCCAGAAGCACCAGGGCCTTGCAGGCACGCTCCACAGCTGCTGCCAATTCTGCAACCTGCTCGGGCGCGAGCATCAACGTGCTGTCGCTGCCGGTCTGCAGCACGCGGCTGTGCCTGTGCTGCCGCACCAGCAGCGCGCCTCCGGCCTCTGCCACCCGCCTCCAGCACACCTGCTGCAGCTGCTGGATGCTGCGCGCGGCTGCTCCTGCCACGGCGGAGCCCCCTGCTGGGCTGGCGCTCGCCGCTGATTGCGCCGCCAGCTGCTCCAGCTGCTGTGCGGCAGCTGCCTGGCACGCCGGGTCGCTCAGCACATCCGCCGCACTGCAGGCTGCCCTGACTACTTTGAGGGGCTGCTCCGAGAGCGTGGCGGCTGCATGCAGCAGCAGCACGCGGGCTGCCGGCGATCGGCTGGTGATGGCTGCCGCCGCCGCGGGTCCGCTCTCTAACAATGCCGCCGGCAAGCGGGCCAGGTAGGACGAGAGGCGGAGATGCAGCTTGCAGTTGGGCACGATGAGTGCCTGGGGGCTCATGTACTCCAGCTGAGCGACCAGTAGCAGCGCCAGCGACAGGCGGTGATGCACCTGAGGGGCGTCTTCGCCGCCGTCAGCGCCGCCCTCCCCAGGGAGCGGCAGCAGCCTTGCGAGCATCTGCAGCTTCGCGGCCGTCTGCAGGACGACGGCAGTCTCGGGCGCTGGCTCTCGGCCTTGGGAGGCAGCAGCCACCGGCATGGTGGGCATCCAGCAGCCCCTCGCCTTCCGGTGCAAGACCAGGCGTCGTGCTCAACGGGCCGCCCTAAGCGAATTTACGAAGGGACGAGCGCAGGTCAGGAGTCTCGTCATAAAGGGGCGTGGCGCATAAGGTGGCCAGTGCCACTCAACGGCACCCGTCCCGCTCTAGCTCCCATCTTCACGGTTGCAGACCTGCTGCAGCGCATCTGGGTGCAGTGTTCACGCGATGAGAGTCAAACCTGCCGATCTCTGAGGGGGACTCCTCAACAGCGTCCAGGACCGTCGTCGCCGCCGCCGCCGCCGCCGCCGCCGAAATGCCCCTTGCTGCTTGCCGTGGGCAATAGCTGGCTGCGACAGATGATTTTTTAACGAAACATGCAACTAGACAGCAGCTCGAGCCAATACCAGCGAGTTGCAGGGGCGCTCAGGGCAGAAACTCATTCTCGGGCGCCTGTGCTTCCGCTTCCGCACTCAGCGCCGCCGTGCCGTCCTCGTTCTTCATGCTGTCTGGCAGCTGTTTCAGCAGGTAGAGCATGTCTGTCAGCTTCACCTGCACCTCCTGCAGCTCAGTTTGCAGCGACGGCCTCCCTGCAGCATCCGGGATCAGCCTGCGGCACCAGCAGAAGCAGTGGCGGCGCTTTGAGGTGAGGCAACGCACGTGTGTCGGCTGCTGCCGGCACCCGTGCCGCACGCATGCACGGTCTGCCCTCCCAGCCTCCCCTGTGGATCCTACCTACCTGCTCAGCTCACGCAGAGCAATGGCGAACATGGGGTGCTCTGGCGGCAGCGCCATGGCCATCTGCTTGGCGCCTCCCAGCCATGCGCCCTCCAGGTCGGACATTGGCAGCTCTGCGGCAGCGGCAGCGGGACAGGTGGCGGGGGCACGGCACGGGTGAGGCTAGGTAGCATTGGGCCACAGGCAGGCTTGCCAAAACAACATCATGGCGAGTCAAGCCACAGCCGTCGGCCTGGCGCCTGCACGTCCCGCGCCGGCTGGAGAAGCAGCCCGCCCCAGGACAAGACAGGAAGGCACTCACCCAGCTCATCGCCATTCATCAATGCCTTGCGTACAATGCCCACCGCGCCATAGAAATTGCACTCGGCCAGCGCGACCATCAGCTTCTTGGTTTGGAGGGCGAGTTCCTGCACAGGCAGCGCCAGGAGCGGCAGGCAGGCAGGCGCTGGGACTAGCCCTGCCGCAGGGACACACACAGATGGGATGGCCCCTGCCCTGCCCCAACCCACGCCCTTCACCCTCTAGTTAGTCAACCCAACCTCCCTCTGGCCGACACCACAACTGCCACCTGGCCCGTCCCACGGCCCTCGTCACCAGCTCAGGCGCTCACCGGTGCGTCAGGGCTGCCCGCCGCCTCCAGCTCCTGCAGCCTGCCCCAGAAAATCTCCAGGTTGTGCTGGGCACACGTGCCGCCCATCACCAGCAGCTGCTGCGCGGCATCCATGTCGCCACCGGAAGCTGCGGGGCAGCGGGGTGTGGTGGGGGTTGGGGCGTGTGGGGGTGCGGCATCTGGGGTGCGGGGCGGCAAGCGTTGCGCCAGTGCGAGAGCAAGCCGCCGGCGCCACCATTGAGCTGGCGCCAGCACTATCGTGAAATCAAACAACTCAGTTTATTACCAATCATAGAGATGCCCAGGCGAATGCCGTGAAAGGCGGCATCCGCGCTTTCCTCCCCGAAATAGCCTGCAGGCAGCCAGGCAGGCACGGGAGTGGCAGGGAGGCACGGCATGCGGCACGTTGAAGCCCGGAGCAAGCCGAAGGCAGCCTTTGCGGCCAGCCTGCCGCGCCCCTGCGCCCAGCAGGCGTTTCCCATGCCCCACGCCCGCAGCCGCCCCGCCAGCTGTCGCAGCCGCTCACTGAGCATCAGGTCATACGCGGCCTGAGCCTGCTCCAGCGCCTGCTCGTGCTGCCCCGCCTCGGTCTGAAGGTTCCACAGCTGCGCTCAGGGTGGACGGGCAGGCGGGCGCAGGCAGGCACAGAGTGGGCTCGACAGATGCGCAAACCGCCGCACGCAGTCGAAAGATCCATGGCGGCGGCGGAAAAAGGCGGGCAGGGCAGGCTTGCCTGCGTGTGCAGCAGGGCCAGGGAGGGGTCCCCCGGGTGCTGCTCCTGAATCTCAGCCAGGCCTGCAGGCACGCAGGCGGAGGAGCAGGGGGGGCAGCTTCACAAAAGAGAGAAGCACCGGCGGGCAGCCGCCTTGATTGGCAGCTGTGCCCTGTAGCCTAGAGTCACAATCGTCCAGGTGCTATCCCAGACCGGGGCTCGCTCACCTTTCCTCAGGATCAGCTCCGCAGTGAAAGGCTCTCCAGTCATCAGCATGGCGGCAGCATCCCCCGAAATGCGCTGGGCAAGGTCCCAGGCCGGCGGCGGCGCGCCCGACTGCGCAGCTGCGCTCCCGCCCGCCTCGCCCGCTGCACGAAGCGGCTGCGGCCGCGACCGGCGCTGCTGCTGCCGTAGCACGCCCTGCATGCGGCACGGGCAGCAAGGGAATTGAGTGGCGGCTGGTCGGGCAAGCGGCGCAGGCGGCCGCCACGGCAGACCACTTGGTGGCCCTGGTAGCCTGCATGCCGTCAGTACACCGCGTTACCTGCGCCAGTGCGGCCCTCCTTGCGCCTTGCGCCACCCAAATTCTGCAGTCTGCTGCGCGCATGCCCCCGCCACATGGATGGGCACTGGGGCCTCGGGCTGCCGTGGAACAGGCTGCGACATGCATGTCGGGATGGTCTGCGCGACTACAGCCACAGCCGACACCGGCGATGCTGCCCAAGTTTTTGAGAGGCGCTTTCCTGGTCAATGTGGCTTGAGTTCAGCTCGATTTGAGAGCCTGAAACAAGATCGAAGGGAGAGGAGCTCCTAATCGCATGTGCCCAAGTCAGCCGCCGCCACACAGGCGGGTGCGGAATGGTAGCAGGACCAGCCGAGAGCATTAGTTTGTTGAAAACTACATTACAATGAGAGAGATATGAGAGATGCCTGATGTATGGATGCGGAGGGGGAGAGGCACAGCACACAATGCACTAACGACTGTTGCCCGCGGCAGGCTCGGAGCTGTTGCAGGGTCGCGTTGTCAAGTGCGCCAACTTGGGAGCACGCATGGTCGGCAAGGCGCCTGGCTGCACGCCAGCTACGCTGTCCAGCCCCTCTATTGGGCCGCGGGCGGCGGCGGAGGCGGCGGCGCCGCATCAGGCTGCTGCTGCGCCGTCGCGGAGGGCGGCGGCGGCGGCGGCGGCGCGCCGTCAGCCGGCTGCTGCTGCATCGCCTGCGGCTGCATGGGTGGCGGCGGCGGCGGGCCACCCATGCCCGGCGGGCCGCCCATGCCCGGCGGGCCGACCATGCCCGGGTGGCCATACATGCCAGGCGGCGGCGGCGGGCGCATGAACATGCCCGGCGGCGGCGGCGGGCCCCGGCCGTACATGCCCGGCGGGGGCGGCGGCGGCATGCCCATGCCGTGCATGGGGCGGGGGCCGCCCATGCCGGGCGGCGGCGGCGGCCCGCGCGCCCACGGCGGCGGCCCGCCCTGCTGCTGGCCGCCGTGCTGCGGCGGGCCCATGCCCCCCATGCCGCCCATGCCTCCCATGCCGCCGTGGTGCTGCGGGGGGGCGCCCATGGCCCAGGGCGGCGGCGCCATGGCTCCGGGGGGCGGCATCATGCCTGCACGCCAGGCGGGGCAGCAGGCAGGATGACATGCCTGGAGCACCATCTGTGCACCAGCCGCGCACCACCACCACCACCACCACCACGGCCAACAACAAGACTCTCCCCACCACAGGCCGCCGCCACCGCCACCACCACGCATGCCACCCGCAACACCGCCACCCGGCCCACCCAGCCCACCTGGCACACCCATCATCGGCATCATGGGCGGCGGCGGCATGGCCATGCCCGCCGCAAAGCCCGAGGCGCCCATGGCGGCCGAGGGCCCTCCATCCAGCTCCAGCCCCGACTGAGGCGCCTGCTGCGGGCCCGTCGCAAACATGGTGTGGGGGCGGCTGGTGCGCTTATCCTTGACCTTCTTCTGCGGCAGGGGGAAGGCGGAGGGAGGGCGGGGCAGAAAGCGCGGCAGGGGCAGGGGGGTCAGCGTTGGGCAGCGGAAGCGGCACACGCAGCAGGATGGTCAAAAGCAGCATGCACAGCGCAGCTGATACCGCTGCTGCCTGAGCCTCTGGAGCATCGGCCGCCGCCCGCAGCCAAGCCACCCAGCCAGCCAGCCAGCCAGCCGGCCGCACCTGCGCCGCCAGCAGCCGCTCTGCGGGCGTGCCGTGCCGCTCCCCCTTGGTATCTTTCTTAAACGCGTACGAGATGGAGAGGGGGCGGTTCATCAGGTACTGCCCATTCATCGCCTCCAGAGCGGCGTCTGCGGGAGGGCGGCAGCGAAGCGCGGCATGCAGTGAGCAGGCAGGAAGCAGGCCGGCAGCAAGGCGCTCCACCCAGCAAGCAGGCGGGCTCTCAGGGGCGGGCGTCCGACCCTGCTCTGCAGGGTCGGCACGAGCTGGGGCCGCGTGGGTGGCGGGGAGGGGCGGCAGGCTCACCCGACGCCTCGAACGAGTCAAAGGAGAGGAAGCCAAAGCCCTTGGTGAGGCCTGTGTCTGGGTCCCGCATGATCTTGGGGTTGTTGACGATGACGCCAAAGGCGGAGAAGGTGTCGTACAGCAGCTGCGGTACAGGATGCGGTACACAGAGCGATACGGTGCGGTACAGGCAGAGAGGGTCGTGGGGGGCAGGGCGGGCGGGCGCGTGAGCGCGGCCCCAAGCGGCGCACCCCTCCCCGGCCAGCCTGGCACACCCACCCTCGCTGCCTCCACACGCACACCGCCACACCACACACCATCCACCTCCCGCGCAGCCATACCGCCCCCGCTCGCGAGCATAACACACACAGTACAAGCTCCTGCACGTGCGCCGCCGCCCACCTTCTCGTCCACCTCTGGGTCGAGCCCCCCGATGAACAGGTTGGCCCCGACATCGGCGGTGTTGCGGTCCTGGGCTGCCTTGTTGACGCGCAGCGGCTTGCCGTACACCTTGACCATGTTGAGGATCTGTGGGAAGGCGGCGGCACGGGACGAGAGGGCAGGTGCGGTTGAGAATCCAGCGCTGCCCCAAACACCGCCACCGCCAGCCAGCCAGCCAGCCAGCGTGGGCTCCGCACCTTGATGGCATAGTCTGCATCCTCCTCGGACCGAAACTCCACAAAGCCGTAGCTCTGGTGCTCGTTTGTGACGCGGTCCTTGGGCAGGTACACATTCACTGCACAGGCGGGGCACACAGCAGCAGGGTTGGCGTGAAGGGAGGGCACGCCAGGGTCACCCCGGCAGGCGACGGAGCTCCAGGCGGCAGCCGCTGGATGTTCCCACCGCAGCCAGGGCGTGGGAGCTGCGCACGCAGGCTTACCCACGGGGCCGGCCTGCACAAACAGCTCCCAAATGAGCTCCTCGTTGGCCTGGGGATCGATGTTCCCCACGTAGCAAGTGGCCTCCTGGTTGCGGTCAGCAGAGTGGACGCCAATCAGGTTCGCGCCCACGCCCGCCGTGATGCGGCCGCCGGCGGTCGACATGGCGGTGGTGCCTGGCGCGCTCTGCCGCAATATTCGGGCCTCAGGCAGGCGCTAACAGCACCGCACAGCCCAGTGGACAGCAGGCTGCTGGGCCACGGCCGCTGGACCAACGCTGTGCGATGGGCGGGGATGCACGCTCTGCCACGCTGCCACGAGTCCTTTGCAGCTGTGCAAGCAGGAGGCGCCAGTCCAAAGACGCCAGGCGGGGTGATGGCCCGCTCACTGTGGGCAGGCAACGCTGTTGGTGCCCCAGGGCCCCAAAGGCTGGTCAGCAGGGTCGATCTGTAAGCTCAGCACGTCGGAGGGCCGTTTTTTTAGTCTGCAGAGCTGGCCGCTTTCTTCACATTATTTTCGGCCATATTTCGAGCTAACAAGCCCAATCGGCACTCTCAATTTGCATCAATCACTCCCATGATGCTTCCAACGGCCCACGAGCCTGTCCGGGCGTCCCAGCAAGGATGCAGGATGCAGTGGCGGAGCGACTGGTGTGTGCCCGGCTGTGGATGCGCATCCATGCATCGACATTGGGTCGAGGATCGCAATGTGCAAGTCAGACTGGGTCCCCTGCCGCAACTTGACTCGCCCGCCGGCCGCCGCCTGCTCCCGCCTCTGCCGCCAGTGCAGGCAGGCCATGGCCGCCACCTGCGCAACAGTGGCCCCGCCGGAGCACCCCACGTATGATGTGTATGCTGTGATAGATGCGGCGCTGGCAGAAGATGCTGGTGACTTTGGAGACATCTCCACCCTTTCTACGTGAGCCAAGCCGGTGCTGCTGGGCGGTGCCAGCGCCCGCCATCCTGCTCGCAGATTTTGGCCCCCCGCTGCCAATGTAGCTGCTTCTCTGCGGTGCCTGCTGCATGACGAGCACGCTCACCATGGATGCTCTGCTGCTACTGGTGCTCCCCGCTGCCGCTGCTCCCTGCTGCCGCCGCGGGTACACACAGACCAGCCTCGCCGCCTCCCGGCCTCGCTCCTGGCTCCCTCCTGCCTGCAGTGTGCCTGAGGGCACCCAGGCCAGCGCTACCTTCCTGGCCAAGGCCGCAGGCGTGCTGGCAGGGTCCTGGGTGGCGCATGCTGTGTTTGCCCGGGTAGACCCTGCGGTGCACCTCACATGGCTGCGCAAGGATGGGGAGCTGGTGCAGCAGGGGGATACCATTGCCGAAGCTTGCGGCAGCGCCAGGTGGGGCGCTGCTGCTGCCCGCTGCTGGGAGCCGGTGCCGGGGCGCTGCATGCCAGCGGCTGCCGCCAACAGCGGTTTGCTGGCAGGAGCTGGGCGCCCGGTGGAGCCGGGCGGCAGGTGGAACACTGAGGGTGCCAACGTATCAGTGCCTTCCTTTTGTTGTCCTTGCGCAGGTCGATTCTTGTGGCTGAGCGTGTGGCACTCAACTTTCTTCAGCGCATGAGCGGTATCGCCACGATGACCCGCCAGATGGTTGATGCAGTGCAGGTGCTTGCTTGTGCCTGGTGTGGTTTGCCGCCCGCCCAACTGCACTGGAACAGGCAACACCGGCTGTGCTTCTGCGAGGCTCTGCCTGCAGCTGCTGGTCGTGCTCCGGCCGCCGCTGGTGCAGCGCGCTGTGCTGGCAGCAGCTCACGCCTTGCCATCCAACAGCCCCGCGCCGGAAGCCTGCTCGCTGCCACGCCACCCAATCGCGTCGTGCGCCGCTTCTGCCCAGCAGGGCACTGCAGCCTCCGTGCTGGACACCCGCAAGACGGTGCCGGGCCTGCGGCTGCTTGACAAGTGGGCAGTTTCAATCGGCAGCGGCATGAATCACCGCATTGGTGGGTGGCGGTGCTGGGGTGGGAAGGGCCCTATGCTGTTCAACCACAGGTCCCATGCGGGTCCCCCACCCTTGCCACCCTGTGCTGGCAAGCCTTGCGACTGGAGCAGGCCCTCCAGACGGGGCCCCTCACACTCTGCCCGCTACCCTCGCTGGTGCTGCATTGCTGCACCATTGTACTGCATCCCGTACCGCTGTTCCCGCCTGCTGTACCTGCAGGCCTGTACGACATGGTGATGATCAAGGACAACCACATTGCTGCGGCTGGCGGCATCGAAGCAGCGGTCAGGGGCGCAGAGGTGGGGCTCGTTGGGTTTCGGCGCTCTGGAGGCATTTGTTGGTGGCTGCATTGGGATGGGCAGCTGTGGGATGCATAGCACGCATGGGATCTTGTGCCTCAGGGTTGTCCCTTCGCACTGCCGGTCTTCCGTGCTCCGTCCCTGCAACCCTGCCTGCTTCCTGGGCGCAGGAGTTCATGCGGGCCCGGGGCATCCGGCGGCCGCTGGAAGTGGAGACGCGCACGCTGGACGAGGTGCGGGAGGTGCTGGCCATTCTGGATGCAGCGGGCGGCGGCGGTGGCGGCGCAGCGAGCTGCAGCAGCGGCAGCGGCAGCGGCAGCATGATCACGAGGATCATGCTGGATAACATGACCAAAAGGAGCGTGGGGGTGCCAGGTGGGTGGGTGGGGATGGTTGCCTGCACCTCCGTGCGTGTGTGTGTGTGTGTGTGTGTGGAGCGGGGGCAAGCAGGAGAATGATGCGTGGACAGAGTCCCAGGTGCATGCTGTGTCAAGTCAGCAGCACTTCGCTGCTTGCACCGACCTTGGTGCCCCTTGATGTCACCTGCAGCGGGGCTGGATGTGAGCACGCTGCGGGAGGCAGTGGAATTGATTGGGGATCGGCAGGTGGAGACAGAGGCCTCTGGGAATGTCACGCTGGACACAGTCAGGTGGGCGCATTGGGGGTGTGTGGCGTAAGGCAAGGCATGTTCCTGCTGAGCCCCGCTCAGAGCTGTGCTGATTGATGATGTGTGTGTGCTGGCTGCCCTTCCCTCGTGACTGCAGGGTGATTGCAGAGACCGGGGTGCGCTTCATCTCATGCGGTGCGCTGACCCACAGCGTCACGGCGCTCGACATATCCCTCAACATCCAGACGCAGTGAGCAGCGCAGTGAGCAGTGGCTGAGAGGCTGCGGCGCGCCCTGTGTGCATGGCACCTTGGAGTTGGGCCGGCAGACGGCGAGTTGACGCGAGCGTGAGACCGTGAGACAGGCATCTGTGCCCCCATCGTTTGAGCTTCCAAGCCCGCGGAGTGCCAGCCTGTCAGCTGCTGTTCCTCCGTGCCCTGATGACGTGTTGTGCCGAAGCAGTCCGCCAGTCTGCGGTCACTGCCAAGTTTTGGAAGCTGATCCTGCGTGCTCCCCTTGCCCTCCTGTTGTCTCATGTGGCTCCTCTTGCCAGCTGATGGCGCCCTGAAATCCCAGTCGGATTGCAGCGGCACATGTCACAGGGATCTCATTGCATGGTGTGCTGCTGCGCTGCTAAGGGCACCCCATGAGTGACGCCGCTGCTGGCGCTGCATACCCATGGGTGTCTTGGGGTCGGCAAGCCTGTTGCCGGAACTGTGCATCTCCATCCAATGCAACAAGCTCATTCCCGTGTGCCTGCACAGGCCACACAACAAGCGCAGGCAGAGAGTGGGGGTGAGTAGACCAGCAGGTGTAACGGCACAGAAGGCAGACAAGACCTCCTTGTTCCGCAAATGTTCCCTCAGCACCACGCACCCATTCTAGCAACGCGTTGCAGCCAGAGCAGCGGTCTGTTGTCTGTGGCAGATGCAGAAGGCCAGGCAGGTCCAGCTTAAAGAGTGGCAGCGGGATAGGCCGCTTTTGGCGCCCCTCCTCCAGAGCACACAGGCTTTCCCTTAAAGCCACCGCTTTCATTCGAAAGAAGCCCGCCACTGCTCGGCACGATGCAGACGCACGCTGGCGCGCAGGCCCACAGCCCAAGCAGCAGGGCTCCCATCCACTGTCCAGAATCTCAAGGGCACGGCACTCTAGACTGTTCGCCACGTACTGCACGACGGCGGCAGTGGGCGGCGAGAGAGGCGGCACCCTGATGGAGGGCCGTCACCTCATGGTGCTGCGACGTCCCTCTTCCAGCGCCCTTATCACTCACCTCGCAGTAGGCAGCGCGAAGCCTAAAGTCCTCCAGCGAAGGGACTTCAGCCGCGCCTCATCCCGCTGCCCCGCTGGTTTGTTGAGCTCTTCATTCAGCGCTGCGCGCGCCCGCATCGCTCGTTCTCGTGGCGTGACGGCCGGCTGCGTCACACCCAGCACGCCAAGAACCTGGCGCAGGAGCTCCATTCAAGAGGTGTGCAGTCAAGGAATGGAAGATAAGCAGAGCAGCAGCTGGTAAGACGATGCTGGGAGAGCATTCCTTGCTGTGCAGCAAGTGACTCAGCGGCGGCGCCAGCGCCCTGGCAGAGTTGTGAAGGGCAGACTCCCACCTTGTGTAGACTGTTAACATGGCACCCATTGTGTTAAGACAACACTGGCAGCGCATTGACTTTGTTGCTGCGCCTATCGCCCCAGGCCGCTTGCGCAGGCACTGCTGCCCTCTGGACCCTTGGAACCAGTGTTCTTAGGCGCCCAGTGACGCTGCCGCCGGTGGTGCTCTGTCATGCCCGTGCCTGAGTTGGGCCGCCAACAAGTGAGGTGCTGGTATTCCGCAGCTTCACCGACTGCCGCAGCTTTTATGGAAGCATGTGCAAGGAGAACAGAAGATGCACACGCACGATGCGGTGGGCATGCACAAGCGACTGAAGGCGGGAAGGCATGTGGGCAGGTGGGAGGCGCACCCGGCTCCCATGCTGCTTTCTGCCGCACTGACATCCACGTACGCCACGACTGCAGTGGCAGGTGCCTTTCAGCCACCACCAGCACCGCACTTGGCTGCACCCCAGCCAGAAAAGCTCCAGCCTCCTGTGCATAACCTGAAGCCATGTGCCCAAAGGGCCCCCGGGCAGCTGGGGCAGGCGCGGGTAACCGCGGGAAAAGGCGGCGGCGGAGCGCATAGGCGATTCTTTCCTGCGGGCAGCGGGCTCCTACACAGCGCCGGCCACCCGTGGCTAATTGAATCCAGCTAGCCAGGGCCTTGGGCGTACTTGGGCAACTCGGAGCAGCGCCATCAACCGCGCCTCACCCCGCCGCCTCTGCGCTTGGTGAGGGCTCCAGGGCGACAGCTTACACTCGCGTCAGCGCCTGGTGGGCGCCTGGCGCACAGCCGTTGAGCTGTTTCAGGGAGGATGAGCCGGGAACCTCCTCCCGCCTCCGATCTCCACCCTCCACACCCGGGACAGCGCTATCCTGTCCCATGAACTGCGTTACTCACCAGGCAGCCATGCGCGCGACCCTGTGATGCAGTAGAAGAACCTCCGTGAAAGCAGGTCATCATGCGCGGAAGTGTGGAGCCCAATGCCGAGGAAACCGCCCCCTTGTTGCCAGGTAAAGATGCTGTGAGCCACACGAGCGGTCGATGGCAAGCTTGTTGCCTGCTCCCTCGCGGGCCGCCCACTTTGACCGCCGCCCTGGCCGCCTTGTCTGAGCTGGGCCCTTTGTGATGAATTTCTTGACGTGGCATCCCCAAATTTGAGCCCTGCAGGCCATACAGGAGCGGGTGGCAGCCCAGCGCAGGCTGCAGCGGCGGCACTTCCCATGTGGATGCAGCGCACGGGCCAGGCCTGGGCGCAGAATTGGCGCCACCTGCTGTGGGTTGGCATGGTGGGCTTCATCATGGTGCCCGCAACGGCGACCATGCTGTTCCTGCCCACCGGTAACCAGGCGGATGCTGTGGCACCAGCCCCTGCACCGCAGCCTGCGGCAGCCACCGCTGGGGGCGCCATCCGGGGTCCTCCGACGTGGCTTGGTGGTGTCTCTGCCGTCAGCCTGTATTGCCTGCCGTCATTCTAGGCCACGAGTGCCATGCCAGCCGCTTCCCCCATGCGGCAGCAGGCACTTCAGGGGTTGATCTCCCTGTACATCGCTGCCACGGCGCTTGCCGCGGGCTCGGCAGTGCGATTTGCCGCTGCCAACCTAATGTTCCATATGGCGCCCCCGATCCTGGCAGGCAAGTCTGCAGCGGCTAGCCTGGGCACACGAGTCGCACTGCACAGGGATGGCTTTACCACTGGATGCACATTGTGCCTGTCGGCAGCGTTGTGAGGTTGTGTGCGCATGCATCCCTTCTTGCTTACCCCTGTCCCGTCTGATGCCTGCTCTGCAGCCACTGCCTGCATCTGCTCCTGGAGCTGGCCCGATAAGCTTGCGCTGCAAGTCAGCCTCGCCGCGGCTGCGTTCGGCGCCTGCATGCGCGTGGGGCAGCTGTGGGCCTACAGGTCAGCTTGCCACGGCGTGCATGTGCTGGGGTACTCGGCGCTGGGCGCAGTGGAGGGCATTGTGCTGCTGCCCACCAGTTTTTACCCTGGCCTGGCAGCCATCTTCCTGGAGTGGCGAGCCCACAGTTACCTGGTGACGCTGCTGGGTGAGGCAAGGGAAGGGCCAGCCCCGACCTGGGATGGGTGCATCCTTGTCGGTGCAGATGCGCATCTGCCGCTACCGGGGCAGGGGCAGGGCATGTGGCGGGCCAGCCAACCACGCAGCTTCATGCTTGCGCCCACAACCCTCGCACGCAACCACCCCCGTCCCTGTCACACACCGCTCCAATGTGCACCCACCCCCCGCCCACGCAGGCAGGCTGCAGGTGCCCATTGGTGGCGCCGTGTCTCCCTTTCGCCGGCGTCCCCGTGGCAAGCGCATCATGCGGTACCGCTTCATGTGGCTCGCGGGCCTAGGTGCGCAGATGGCAGGTGTCAGGGAGGATCCAGTTGGGCGGTGCGCTGGTGTCGCTGAAGCTGCATCGCAGCTGGAGGCAGAGACGCAATGAGGCAGGTTGCACTGAGACACCTCGTTTCAATCAGATCTGAACTGCCACATGGTGTGCAGCGTGCCCTATCCTCTTCAAGTGGCATCTTGAGCAGCATCAGACGGACGTGCAGCGGCTGCTGGGCTGGCGCTGGTGACTGTCTTCGTCGGTTAGGTAGCCAGTTGGGTGCGAGCAGCCCTAGCAGGCTGAGGAGCTCTAGGACAGAGGAGGCCAGGGGGGGGGCGACGAGGACAGCGACGCGCTCGTCCGCCCCAGGCAGTGTGACGCGACGGCATGCACAGCCGCTGCTGCGGCACCTGCTGCCTCCAAGCAGGTCACGCTGGCACTGTGCCCCAGTCGGCTGTCATCTTGCTGTGCATCCAGCTGGCATAGCAGGCGCGCAGCATCAGCGATAGTGCGAGCCCTGCACTGAGCTCGCGTAGATGGGATCGATAGAGCAGAGCAGAATTTGATTTCTAGCTTACGCGTTTTCTTCCACTGTTTGTTTTGTCACCTCAGTGTCATACCTGATGTTACACCCTGCCCTTGTTTACTGTGGTCCAGCCAGCAGGATCAGGGCATAAGCAGCGTGGGTACTCAGGCGGCAGCAGGTGCGGCAGCAGCGGCCGAGCGTGCCGCCGCCGCCGCCGCCGCACGCTGCCCGGGGCTGACCAGCGCGCCACCAGCCTCCCCGCTGCCTCTCTCCTGGCCTCCTCCGTCCTCAACCTCCTCAGTTTCCTCCTGCTCGGGCTGGCGCAGCAGCTGTGCCACGTCACGCACAGTCAGCGCGCCATGCTCCTTGCCCCCGCTGGCATGCTTCACTGCACGCCACAGCCGGCACCAGCACGCGCTCAGGCACAATCATAGCAGGCAGCCAGGCGGCAGCCAGCCAAGCGGGCGCTCACTGTGGCGGTGACACAAGCAGCACCGCAAGCAGGCAACACCGGACAGCACCCGGCATCTGTCCCGGGATCCGCGGCGCCGGGCGCACCCGAGGCCGCCGAGAGGTCCATGGCTGCTGCGCGACGCTGGCACAGCCGGTGCACATTCTCCTCCACCGTCTTCTCCACCACAAACCTGCAGCAGGGCAGTGCCTCGCATGTGTGCAGAAATGTGGGAAGTCCAGGGCGAGGCAGCATCAGCCGCTGGATAAGGCGCCAGACCTGTCTGCCCGCGAGGCTGCACGCATGCCAGGCCGAGGCAGCAGCTGCACGGCATGCATGCATGCTAGTGTGCCCGCTCCACTTCTCCCGCCGCTCGCACGCCCACGCACCTGTGCACGTGCGTGGCGCGCAGCTGGCCGATGCGGTCCACCCTGCCCACCGCCTGCGCCTCCACCGCGGGATCCAGCTGAGGCTCCACCAGCACCACGTGCTGAGCCTCAGTGAGGTTCAGCCCATTGGCGCCCTGCTTCACCAGCAGCAGCAGCACCTGCGGCTGGCGCTGCTGGGGCGCTCGCGCGGGGCGCTTGCTGGGCCTGCAAGCAGCGGCCGCGTGGGGAGAGGGCAGGGAGGCAAGCAGGCAGAGGGGCCGTCAGCCGATGAAGCATTGGCTGGGGCAGCAACAGGCACCCGCCAGCCAGGCCAGGCTGCTCCTGCGGCGCGCTGGGGTGAGGCAGAGCTCCGCTACACAGGCTGCCAGAGCCCTCGACAGGCAGCCGTGTCAGTGCTGCGCGCGGCCAACACCAGGCTGCCTGGCGGAGAGGGCAGCCGTGTCAGTGCTGCGCGCGGCCAACACCAGGCTGCCTGGCGGAGAGGGCAGCCGTGCCAGTGCTGCGCGGGCCCAACACCAGGCTGCCTGGCGGAGAGGGCAGCAAGACTGGGCCGCACCCGGGCTCTGCGGCTGCGGCCATGGCCGCCTGGTGCCCGCTGCGGAAGTCGGCTACGGCGGCCTCAAACTTCTTGCCCGACTTGGGATAGAGGTGGGGCAGGCCGTTGGCGCCCAGCGCGTGGCTGCACGGCATGGGAGGGTCAGGAGGGTGGCGGGTGGGGAACACCGCGAGCAGGGGAAGGTGTCAGGCAAATGCATCCATTGCAGCCAGGCCTCTGTGAGCAGCGCACCACAATCGAAACATGCATCGGACAGCAGGCAGGGCGTGGGAGACTAGCTGTGCTCTCCACGCTGAGCAGGCGGACACTCACGACACAACATCCAACACATCTTTCCAGGTGGAGAAGACAAGTACGCGGTTGGTGGGGTCCTGGCGGGTGAGCCACAGCAGGCGCGCCACCACCGCTTCCAGCTGCAAGCACGGATGCGGGGAGCGGCAGGCCAGAAGGAGCGGCGGCGGTGACGGGGCGGCCAGCAGGGCACAGCAGACGGAGAATGGAAGCGGGCCGCGCGGCGCTGCACGTGCACATGCAATGCATTCGAGAATAGGCAGCTCGCGTCCAGTAAGCGCCAGAAGTGGCTAGGGGTTTCTAGACCTCTGTAGGCCTGGTGAGCTCCCGGGAGTATTTGAGCGACCCCTGCGCTTCTCACACACTATTTCGAGGCGAATCAAACAACATAACGTGCTGCTTCACCCAGCGACCTTCTGTGAAGGCGCACAGTGCCAGCCGGTGAGCGAACCCTACACCAGGCATTCCTGGCGCTCGCCTCCTGTTGCTGAGGCGCCAGGCAGAGAGGCAGCCAAATGCAGCAGTCGGCGCGCCTGCCGAGACGGGGGCTGGAGGGCGGGGAGATGGTAGCGCCGGCGGCGGCACCACTCGCCATCTCTCCCCCCCTGCATCCCAAATCTGGCTTGCATGGCAGCCCAATACACTGCGCCAGCGCCCTCCTGTGGACACAGGCTGTGGTTTTGTCCCCTCGCCCATGCAGGAACAAAAGCGCACTTTGGCAGAGACGGCGTCGCCTCCCGTGTGTTTGGCAGTCGCTTAGCGAGGCAGGAGGTGTAGAATGGACCCCAGCAAGTTCACCCAGAAGGTGACCGAGATCCTGAATGCAGCCCAGGAGCTAGCGCAGGAGAGCAGCCACCAGCAGATCACGCCCCTCCACGTGGCGGTGGTCATGTTTGAGGACCCAGAGGGCGTGGCCAAGGCGGCGCTGGGCAAGCAGGCCGGCGGCGGCGCCGCCGCCGAGGCGCTCAACAGCGTGCTGCGCGTGCTGCGCAAGCAGCTGGTGCGCCTGCCCGCCATCAGCGGCGACGACGGCGGCGACGTCTACATCAGCGCAGACCTGAAGAAGGCGCTGCAGGCGGCGGGCAAGCTGCAGAAGAAGAAAGGCGACTCATTCCTGGGTAGGCTGGGGGTGCGGGGCAGCTGCCGTGGCTCTGCCTAGTGCCTGGCAGCATGGGGCGCCGCTGCGGCGCCCCGATCACGGCCCACCCAGCTTGCCTCTCTCTCACCATCAACCCCAGCCGCCCCCACCCCTTCTCCCCCTCCCCCGCAGGCGCCGACGTGCTGTTCCTGGCGATCCTGGATGCTCGGGAGGTGGCGGCGGCGCTGGGCGAGGCGGGGCTGAACAAGGCCCAGCTGGCGGCGGCGGTGGAGGAGGGGCGGGGCGCCGCGCACGTCGACTCCGCGACGGCGGACACCCAGTTTGAGGCTCTCACCAAGTATGGAATCGACCTAACGGCCAAGGCCGCTGAGCTGGACCCGGTGATTGGGCGGGACGAGGAGATCAGGTGCGCGCTGCGCTGCGCTGCGCTGCGCAGTCGAGAAGGAGAGAGCAGCGGCCGCTCTGCCGGGCCTGACGCTGCCCTCAGGCGCCTGCCCCGGCCGGCCCCGGGGGCAGCAGCCCGGCCGCCGCCTGCCTTCCCAGTGCTCCCACTCGTGCCCTGCCAGTCAAACCGCTCCCGTCCCCTCTGGTCCCCGCAGGCGCGTGGTGCGCGTGCTGTGCCGCCGCACCAAGAACAACCCGGTGCTGATCGGCGAGCCCGGCGTCGGCAAGACGGCGATTGTCGAGGGCCTGGCGCAGCGAGTGGTCAAGGGCGACGTGCCAGCCACGCTCAACGTGAGCCAGCCGCTGCCGCAGCGTCGCTTGCACCCCTGTCGCAGCGCGGCTTGCAGCGCCGCCGCCGGCGCTGGTTCGACCGGGCGCAGCCCGCAGCCGTGGCCAGGCCGACAGCCAGGCCGCGCCTCTGGCTAGCCAGCTGGCCTGGCGGGGCGTGTCGAGGCGCCCACACACAAGCAGCCGACCTCTTTCTTCTGTTTTTTTCTTACTTTCTTTTTTCCTTCCTTCTTCCCTGCCTGCCCGCAGGGCGTGCGGATCATCTCGCTCGACATGGGCAGCCTGGTGGCGGGCGCCAAGTACCGCGGCGAGTTTGAGGAGCGCATCAAGGCGGTGCTCAAGGAGGTGGCGGATGCCAAGGGCCAGGTGAGGGAGGGCAGTGTTCTGTCTACATTCTCCATGCCGGGCCGCGTGCAAAGCCGTGTGCAGGACCGGGAAGGACTGGATGGGGGCCCGGGGGCAGCTGGTTGGCAGGGCCGCGCTGAGCGCGGGGAGGCACGCACACGGCCACGCGGCGGGGTGCCTGGTTTTGACCGCCGGCCTCCCAGGCTGCGCACCCGCGCTGGTCAACCGGCGGTCAGAAGCTGCTGATTTTCCACGACTTTCCACCCCGCTCCCTGCTTTCCACCCTTTCCAACCCCCGGCCAGGTCATCCTCTTCATCGATGAGATCCACCTGGTGCTGGGCGCGGGTAAGACGGAGGGCGCCATGGATGCGGCCAACCTTCTGAAGCCCATGCTGGCGCGCGGGGAGCTGCGCCTGGTGGGCGCCACCACGCTGGCAGAGTACCGCGAGCACGTGGAGCGGGACGCGGCCTTCGAGCGCCGCTTCCAGCAGGTCCTGGTGGGCGAGCCCAGCGTGCCCGACACCGTGCAGATACTGCGCGGCCTCAAGGAGCGCTACGCCAGCCACCACGGCGTGCAGGTGAGGCGCGGCGCCGCAGAAACGCGCCCGCACCTGCCTCCCCTGCCCTGCGTGCCCCGCTGGCCCCGCAGCGGCAGCCGGCCCGGGCTGCTTCCGTGTGCCTGCCCCCGCTGCGCTTCCCTCCGGCCCCGCCCCTCCGCTTGCCTCGCTCGCCCCGCCCTGCTGCTCCCGCGCCCTGCCTGGCCCCTGCCCGCAGATCTCGGACCGTGCGCTGGTGGTGGCGGCTGAGCTGGCAGACCGCTATATCACTTCCCGCTTCCTGCCAGACAAGGCAATAGACCTTGTCGATGAGGCCTGCTCCAACCTCCAGGTAGGTCCCAGGCTGAGCTCGAGCGCATGGGGGCCAGGAACCCGGGGGCGGCCAGCCAGGTGTACGGGGTGCGGTGTTGGGGCGCCGCCGCCGCAGAACGCGCCCGTGCTGGCGCCGGGTGCACCGTGCGCAGCACGCAGGCGCCCACAGCGCGTGATCAGCGGCTGCGTGTGGTGAGTGCATGCCGCGCGCACCTCCGCACGTGTTCACCGTGTGTGGCGTGCTTCTCTGCAGGTCCAGCTGGAGAGCAAGCCTGAGGCAATCGATGTGCTGGAGCGCCAGCTCATCAGGCTGCAGGTGGGCCCGGGCAGTGACATGCGCGGCAGGCATGCTGGCGGCATGGCCAGCCCTTGCATGCGGCATGCCCCGGCTGCGCCTGCCCCTCGACGCTGCCCTGGCTGCTGCTGCTGACGATGCCACTGCCGCTGCCGGCGCGTGCTGCCGCCGCGCGTGCAGGTGGAGGAGAAGGCTCTGGAGAAGGAGAAGGACAAGCAGTCCAGGGAGCGGCTGGCGGAGGTGCAGCGGGAGCTTGGGGAGCTGGGTGACCAGCTGAAGCCGCTGCAGATGCGGTACCGCGCGGAGAAGGCGGCCCTGGATGAGATCAAGAAGCTGGCCAAGAAGAAGGAGGAGCTGCAGATCCGGCTGGAGCAGGCCGAGAACTGCATGGACCTGGCCATGGTGGCAGACATCAAGTATGGTGAGCCCGGGGGCGGCGGCGCAGGCCGCGCGGCGGCGCAGGCCGCGCAACGGCGCGGCAGCCTGGCAGCCTGCTCGGCGACATGCTCGCGCCGCGAGGAGCCTCCAGGGCTTGCTCCGGCCCTGTCCAGCCCTGCCCCTGCCCTGCCCATGCTCCCTCCTCTTACTGAGCAACGACCGCGTCCCCCGCCGTGCTCCCTCTCCTGTGCGGTGCAGGCGCGCTGGCAGAGGTGGAGGACCTACTGAGGCGCAAGCAGGCGGAGGCGCGCAAGGCCGACCGCATGCTCAGCGACACAGTGGGGCCCGGGGAGATTGCCACGGTGGTCAGCAAGTGGACCGGCATCCCCGTGACCAAGCTGCAGGCCAGCGACCGCGAGCGGCTGCAGAACCTGGAGGGCTACCTGCACGAGAGGGTGGTGGGGCAGGACGCAGGTGCGCCGCGGCGCCGACCCGCAGCCGCAGCCGCAGCGGGCGCAGCGGCGACGGCGGCGGCAGCAGCGTGTGCCTGCCCGCGTTCCTTGCTGGCCTGTGTGCGTATCCCGTGCATGCCTGGTCGTCCGGGCAGGGAAGCGGAAGGCTCAGCCGGCAGCTTCTGCTGCCCTTCCGTTGCAACCCCCTCCCTGGGCCCCTTGCCTCACCCTCCCTCCCCTGCCCCTCCTGCCCATGCAGCGGTCAAGGCGGTGGCGGACGCCGTGCTGCGCAGCCGGGCGGGCCTGGGCGCGCGCAACCGCGGCAGCAGCTTCCTGTTCCTGGGGCCCACGGGCGTGGGCAAGACGGAGCTGGCCAAGGCGCTGGCTGCCATGCTGTTCGACAGCGAGAAGATGATGATCAGGTGGGCGGCTGGGAGCTTGCGGTGGCGGCGGCGTGTGGGCTGGGGAGGCGCTTTGCTGGGGCCGGGCCGGGGAGGCGCGGGCGGGGGGCAGACACGCCCCCGCCGCCCGCGGCCCTGCCCAGCCTGCCTGCCCGCTTGGCAGCGCGACGGAGCTGTCGTGGGCCGACGCTTTCCTCCCCGCTGGCTGGCGATCCCATGCAGGATCGACATGAGCGAGTACATGGAGAAGCACACCGTAAGCCGCCTGATCGGCGCACCCCCCGGCTACATCGGCCACGAGGAGGGCGGCCAGCTGACCGAGGCGGTGCGGCGGCGCCCCTATTCTGTGGTTCTGTTTGACGAGGTGGAGAAGGCGCACGCAGACGTGATGAACCTGCTGCTGGGAGTCCTGGACGACGGCAGGTGCGCGCGGGGCGCTGCGGGCGTGGGGCACTGCATTTCTCGGCCCTCCCGCTGGCCCGCCCGCCGCGCGTCTCTGCCCTTCACGCCCCTCCTCTCTCCCACCCCGGCCCCTCCCCTCTTCCGTCCTTGCCTCCCCGCACAATTCCCTCCCTCCCTGACCGTCCCTCCTTCGCAGGCTGACCGACTCCAAGGGCCGCACCGTGTCCTTCTCCAACACCCTCATCATCATGACCTCCAACCTGGGCGCCACCATCCTGCTGGAGCAGGGCAACAGCCCGCAGGCCAAGGCGGCGGTCATGGAGGCGGTGCGCCGCCACTTCCGCCCCGAGTTCCTCAACCGGATCGACGAGGTGGTGCAGTTCGAGCCGCTGTCGCCGGCGCAGCTGCGCCAGGTGGCGCGCCTGCAGGCCGCCGAGCTCAACACCAGGCTGCGCGACCGAGCCATCACCATGCAGCTCACAGGTGGGCGTAATAAGAACGACGATTTGGAAACTAGATTGATAAGTAATGGAACAACAAACAGCCGCCGGCCAGCACCTGGCTTGGGTGCCGGCTGCCGGCGAGGCATGTGTTTGCTTCGTCGGGAGCAGCTTCCAGGCAGCCTCCTTCCCTCCCGTGCGCCATCCTCTGCTCCCTTGCTTCCCTCACCTCCCCTGCCCCGCCTCGCCCTCTCCCCTCCCCGCAGATGCCGCCCTCGACTATGCGGTGGCACAGTCGTACGACCACATGTACGGTGCTCGCCCGCTGCGCCGCTGGCTGGAGCACTCCATCATCACCCCTCTCTCCCGCATGATCATCTCGGGGGAGCTTCCAGACGACTCCAAGGTGGTGGTGGATGCACCCGCCTCGGGCGCGGGAGGCCTCACCTTCGCGGTGCAGGTGGGCGGGGCTGCTGCCGCACAGCGTGGCATGCGGTTGATGCGTGGCTAGGGGCAGCCAGTCTGGCAGCTGGTGGGCGGGATCGTGGTTTCGGTCTGGAGATTGCTTGTCGCTTTCTGTCTTTAGAAGGCTTAGTTGTTCTGCCCCTTTGGTGACGTGCAGCCTGACGAGGCGGCGGCGGCGGCACGCGCAGCAGATGCAGAGGTGAGACCGGCCTCAGCAGACGGCAGGCAGGCAGGCAGGCAACTGGTTGCTTGCTGAAGGGCTCAGCAGGCCGAGCACGCTTGCCGGCCAACTGCTGACACCGCCCCTCCCTGGCCTTTTCCCCTTCCCTGCTTGTCGTAGCGCCGCAAGAGCTTCAAGAAGCTGCGGCTGAGCGCTGCCGCGGATGATGACTACGACAGCGAGGCAGACGATATGGAGGACTGAGGTGGCGCTGAGGGCAGCGCAAGTGACGCTGAAGCCTGCGGAGCGGGCTTCTATCAACATTGCCGCAGACCCCAACAAATGAAACAACCAAACCATCGATGAACTCTCTTTTTCAGCAGCAGGACTGCCAGGCAGCGAGTTCATGGCTCGCCTGTGCACGCCAGGCATTTTTCTTAAGGGCAGAACAAACGCCCTGCTTGTTTCTTTTAAGTGCTCCAATTCTTCATGAGACCTCCCCTCTACTTTCCCGTTGCATGCCCTTCCAGCAGAAGGTGGCCATTGAAATGCCCCAATCTGCCTTGCCCTGCTGCAAACTTGTTCGGTGCTCAAACACCCCACACTGTAACCCCCCACCACACCCAGCAGACACATGGCAGGGGCCACCACCCCTTTCCAGGTGTCCCCGGCTGGCAGATCGACAGAGAGTAGAGAAGCAGCTTGACAGCCAGCAGCTGGGCAGCAGCCTTGCTCACCTTCGTTCCATACGATCCCTTCACTTCTATGTCGCCCTCGCCCTCCGCCTCCTCACCTCTCGCCCGCTGTAGCTCGCAAGTAGCACAGGCGGTGAGCAGGCGGCCCCCCATCAGCCAGTTGCATGCTCTAGCCAGTCGCATGCCCTGCCGGTGCCCCATACTGCCCCTGCAGCAGCCACAGGCCCTGCAGCAGCCCCTTCCGCTCCTGCGCCGCACCTTGCCCCCAGGGGATGCCAGCCGTGCATCGATGTACACAAGATCGCTGACCGGCACACGGGTGCGGCACACGGGGCACTCGATGCGGCGGCTGGCCTGCAGCAGGACAGCCAGGGCAAGCTGGCTCAGCTAGGGAGCTCAGCGGGCAGGCCAAGCAGGCAGGCTGGACAGGTTCAACAGAAGGAAGTGGCGCTACGCCGGAGGTGCCTGCTCACAGTTCGTGGCCTGCCCCCCATCCCCAACCCCACACCACACACACCGCACACACCTTGGGCTGGCCCGCCGGCAGCCGCTCCTGAAGCGCCACGCTGCACCGGCAGCACAGGCGGTGTGCACATGCCAGCATGACCTGTGGACGGGGCGGGAAGAGTGGGAAGGGATTGTTGTGGTGCATGTGTGGGTGTGATGGGTCAGAGGGGCCGTGTCATGGCGCGGCCAGAGGGCTGGCGAAATCTGGAGGGCAGGGAATTTGGCTGATTCGGTTGGCATGGTACTAGCAGCCCGCCGCCTCACCATCTCCTGCCCCAGGCGGTCGTGGCAGATGGGGCAGATATCCTCGCGATCCTCCTCGCCAGCTGCCGCCGCCACCAAGCCGCGCGCCGCCGCTGTCGTGCCCGCCTCTGAAGCTGCTGGCTGGCAGGGCAAACCTGCGTCCACGCCTGGCTCTCCCCTGCCAGCCCCAGCTGCAGGCGCCACAGAGTGTTTGCCTGCCGCCCCTGTGCCTGCCTCCTCCACACCATCCCCCATCGGCCCTGCTGCCGCATCCTCCTCTGCCGCCGCAGCTACCTGAGCCTCGGCAGCAGCAGCGGCAGCGGCCCTGGCTGCCTCCCGAGCCTTGATGCCTGTCAGGTAGCGAAGCGTGCCCAGCTTGCGATGCAGCTCCAGCTCAGCAGAGGCCTTGTCATTGGACAGCTCCTGCGGCAGCCACGAGCATTGAGGAAAGCAGCAGTACATACAATCAGTGAGCATAGCGGCAGCCAAACCAGTGAGCACCGATGTTGGCATGGCAGGCGCAGGCACAAGCGCAGCGCACCAGCCGGCTAGTTTGCGCAGTACAGAGGTGCTGTAGCGGGGTACCGCTGGAGCTCACCGTGCTGCGGACCGGCACCTCGTGTTCATACACTCGATAGATCTCCTCCCCCTCCTTCAGCCGCAGCTCATTGTCGCTCAGCAGCCTGCAGGTGGTTGGGTGTTGCGGTGGTGGTGTGGGTGTGAATGCTACAATGTGCATAGGAGGAGTTGCAGGGTGTAGTTGCAGGCTTGCAAGGTGAGGTGTCGGAGGATGGGGGCGGCAGCAGCAGCGGCAGCGCAGCAAGCAGCATAGCGCCAGCCACATCACAGCGTCGATTCTCAGCGCCCGCGCTCACTTTATGCGCATCGTGCATTGCTCCAGCTCATCAACTGCATACAGGCGCTGGCGCTGCGGGAAGGAAAGAAAGGGATGGTGCGATGCACCAATCCTTCAAACACACGAAGGAAGGTCGTTGGCAACGGGCGCTGTGGGCAGGGCATGGAGGGAGGGGAGCAGGCACCCGCACCACCCACCCACACGCCACCCACCTGGGCAAGGGAGAGTGCGCGGGCTTTGAGGTACAGGCGGCGGTACTGCTCCATCAGCTCCAAGTGCGCCTTGCCCGCGGTCATAACCAGATCTTTCTCCGCTGCGGTACGGGGTGGTACAGAGCAGTGCCAGGCGCAGAGCAAGCAGGGCACAACAGAAAACAGCCTCAGCCTTCAGTTCTACAAGCACGAATGGAAAGGTGGCACCACCGACGCACAGCCCTTGCCCCTGTGGAAGCAGCGGCATGGCGGGAGCAGCAAAGCGGCGCGGCGTCGGCAGCAGCTTCTTCTCGCTTGCCTGCCGCCTCCTGCGGGACCTTGACCAGCCTCAGCTGGTGCAGCAGAAGGCGCAGCACATTCTCGGCATCCCCGGGGCGCCGCACAATCTCTGCAGGTGAGGCAGGCAGGGCAGGCAGGTGTGTGCACGCATGGTCAGTCGGGCAGGCAAAGGCAGGACAGGCAGGACAGGACAGGCAGGTAGGCAGGCAGACGGGAGAACGTGGGGCACAAGGGCACGACGCAGCGCCAGCAGCGCAGGGCAGCGCCGGGCAGCTGCAGCCGGCCGACGCCAGCCCAGGCAGCAGCACGCGGCACCCCGGCACCTGTCTTGGCAACCGCATCGTCCCTGCGCCCCGCCCCCAGCAGCAGGTGGTGCCCTCCCTCCTCGTCTTCGCCGCCGGCATCGCCAATGCTGCCGCCCAGCTGCTCCGCAGCCGCCTCCCCCAGCCCGCCGCGACCCACGCGGTTGAACAGGGTCGCCTGCTGCGCTTGGCGGATGGCATCATCCGCCGTCACCCGGCCCCCACCCTCCCGGGCCTTTGAATACAGAGCAAACGCACGCCCCTGCACGCGGCGGCCGCGCACAAGGGGGGCATGCAAGGGGAGCGTGTTGCGCTGGCCGCCCGAATATCCCCTTCTCAAGACTGCCTGGGCTGCTGGTGGCGACAGGCCCGCGCAGATTGTAGTTTGCAGCTGGTGCGCGGGGCCCCGGGCGTTGTGGACGGACAGCAGGCAGGCCCAGGCCCCACCCTCCCAGCCCTGCACACAGGCAGCACACAGGCAGCAGGCAGGCCGGGCAAGCACACCTCCCAGCCCTGCACACAGGCACACACAGGCACACACAGGCGGGCAGCAGGCTGGCAGCAGGCTGGCAGCAGGCGGGCCCACCTCCCAGCTCCAGAACAGCTCCTCCAGCCTGCAGTGGCGGCACACACGCCCCGCCACCGCCGTCTCCGCGCGGCACCGGCTGCACGTCGCCGCCAGCTCCACAAGCGCCGGCGGCGGCGCCCGGCATGCGGCCTGCAGAATCAACATCAATGCGGGTTGGCAGGCAAGCGGGCAGGCTGCCAAGACGAAACAATCGCCTTGACCACTCTCGACGCGCGCATGCACACAAACCACACTACCATACCACCGCTGGGGTGGCACCGGCACCACCACCTCCCAGCCCACCCTTCTGCTTGCCCCTTTTCTCTCTCTCTCTCTCACCTGCAGGCGCTGCAGCTCCTGCGTGGCCTCCGCCTGCGCCCTGCCCAGCTCCCGCACCTCCTGCTTCACAGCCAGCTCCAGGCCGTGCAGGTCGCGGAAGCGGGAGGCGATGGAGGCGGCATTCTGCGGGGGGGCGGGGCGGCGGCTGCGGGCGGGTGGGTGAGGCGGTTTCATGTGTGCATGGTGCGAGGGGAGGGTGATGGGAGAATTTTGAAAGCCCCATACTGCGCCCACCCCTCACCGTCCATCTGTACTGCTGCCTGTACCGCCCAGCCTGTACCGCCCACCTGGGATACCGATCTGAGGTACATTGTCTCCTCCTTCACCTGCTCCTTAATGCGTTCAGCCACAGCGCCTGCAGAGAGAGGGTGACGTGTGGATGATATGAGGCAAAGGCTCCAAAGAAGCAGAGTGTCAGTGATGGGATAGGGCACTAAATGGGATGGGGCGAATGTCACGGCGGTGGAAATGGTGCAGTGGTGGGCGCGGGGTGGTGGGTACCACACAAGCAAGGGAGCGGTTCCCTGAGCTCACGCTGGGTGTGGTGGTCCCGGCCATGCGCCACAATCAGCGCCACCCCCCGCATGTACCAGCCTGCTAACAGCTCTGCGATAGGAGGGGGTTTAAGGGCTCGGTGTGTTGGCGGTGTGTGGGTGAGGCGTGCGTGACAAGGGCGCGAGGCTTTGGGCAGGGACGGGCGGCCAGGGCAGAGTGGATGCGCCAGCGTTGGCGGCGCGGCGAGCAGGGCACCACTGGCCTCCCACCTTCCGCCTCCGCCGCCGACACATGCTGCAGCAGCGGGGCCTTGCAGCGCTGCACGTGACGCTGCACCTCCTCCACCTCCTGCGCCGCATCCGTCAGGCGGGACAACGACTCTGCCAGGTACTCCTCCCTGCGGTACAGCGGTCCAGGATAGAGCAGTACAGCAGCACAATGTTAACAACCGATACCGGCCGGGCAGCAGCGACAGGCAGCAAAACAGCGAGGGGCAGCTGTTTGATAGGCCACCTCAACTGCCTGGCAGCTGCCTGGCAGCTGCTGCCGTACCGGATCTCCTGCGCCTCCGTCTCCAGCCAGGCGTCCCGCAGTGTGGGAGCAGCCCCCTCCACACTCCTGCAGGTGCAAGGCTGGCTGGCAGGGTGTTCAAGGCCCTCCACACGAGGGGTGCCTCCCCCACTTCTTGCAAAGCAGACCCAGGGCCAGCCCCGGCGCCCAACCAACAACCTTCCACCAAGCAGACCAGAGCAGCCAGTCGTTGGCCTGGGGCAGCGGTCGGGCAGCCTGATGCTGCTGCTTCGCCAACAGCCTGCATCGCGGGGCAGCCACACACGGCCAGCCCTTCCCCGCTGGCCACGCCCACCTGCCCTCGGGGCCCAGCACAGCGGCCAGGTTGGTGAGGGTGTGCAGCTGCTGCAGCTTGTCGGCACGGATCAGCGACTTGTTCTGCTCAACTGCAGGTGCGAGCACAGCAGCCATGTGTGTGTTTGTGTGTGTGCGCGCACGCGAGAGAGAGAGAGAGGGGGGGGGTACGAAGCCAGATGGGCAAGCCAGCAGGTGGGCAGGCAGCCGCTTACTTGTGGCCAGCGCCTCTCGGTACGCCCTCACCGCCTCCACCGGCTGCTCTTGCAGCAGCAGCAGGCCCGCCAGGCCGTTCAGGCTGGCCAGCAGCAGGCGCTGCGGGGCAGGGTTGGTGAGGGCGGCGTGGGTGGGCAGGGCGAGCCGGGTGGGAGCAGCGGAGCCTGGATCCGTCGCAACTCATAGCACAACCGCGACCTCCTCCCCTCCACTTACACCACCACACCAACCACCAGCCCGAGGCACACACATGCACCTACGCACAACACACAGCCAAGCAGGCCCACCTGAGCATCCTCCGCCTCCACCCTCGCCTTTGCCAGCATCACCTCCAGCACCTCGCCCATCGTCATGGGAGACCTGTTGTGCCCCGCCGGCCCCACCGCTCGGATGCCCGCGCCGCCAACCTGCGGTGCGTTTGGCGGGCAAGGAGCGCAGGCGTTGTCAGCCTGGCCAGGAGAATGCCTGCCCTGCTGGCCCGCCACGAGGGTGCAGGCAGCACCGTAGCAGCAGCATGCGGGCAGGCCGGCAGGCCAGCGGTCTGGCAGGTGGCAAAGGTGAGCGCCTTGGGTGCGGAAAGCTGTAACACACTGCGCAAGTCTAGGCCAGGCCAGGCCAGGCCAGGCTCTCACCTGCGGGTGGCAGCACGCCTGGCGCAGGCGCAGCAGCGGGTGCAGCAGCGACGCCTCCTCCCGCCGCGTCAGCGCACGGTCCTCAAACCCGGCGGCCGCCGTGGCCGCCGGCGGCAAGCGCACCGCGGGCGGGGACGCTGGCGCGGCGCCCGCTTCTGCTGCCGCAGCAGCACCAGCCCCCGCCTCGCGGCTGTCCGAAATTGCGACGCCGTCGTGCGCCGCTGCGGCCGCTGTGGCTGCGGCCAGCAGCTGCGAGGAGAGCGCCGCCCGCGCCTTGGCCACGCACTCCTGGTGCTGGCGCGAGTAGAAGTGGCGCTCGATGGCCGACATCTGCAGGCTCTTGAGGTGGTGATGCTGCAGGCGGACCCAGGGGTCAGACCCAGGGGGAAAGTGTGGGGAGGCAGGACCGGTGGAGAGAGTGTGTGTTAGGTGGGGGGTCGGGAGACGAGGAGTGATGCGGCTGGTAGGGACTCGGAGCACGGTGGCAGGGTCAGCCAGCTGGTGGCAGCGAGCAGCCGGCAGGGGCATCGGCCAGCCTCTCCCCTCGCACCGCCTCTACCCAGCCTGCGCCCCACCTGTGGCGGCAGCCCCAGCTCGTGCGCCACGTCAGCCTTGGAGGAGCGCCACAGCAGGCCGCCCAGCGCGGGGCGCAGCAGCGACAGCAGCCGGGCGCGGCCTGCAGCCGCCGGGCCGGAGCAGGGTGCGCCATGAGCCTTGCCCTGCTGCCTAGGCACCGGCGCTGGACCGCGGCAGCAGGGCCTCCCTGCCATTTCCTCCATGCTCGCTCAATGCTACCCAACTCGCCAGCGCCAGCCCGGCGCCAGCCACACCCCCCACACCTCCCTGCACCCCATGCACCCACCCCAGGCCTCACCCGCGCGGCTGCCCGCCTCGTACGGCTGCTGCACGGCGCGCTGCCACCAGTGGCGGTTGCTGTAGGGCGAGGCCTGGAGGAAGGCGAGCAGCCCATAGATATCCTCCAGGCTCCGAGACACAGGGGTGCCTGTCACACACCTGGCAGGTGAGGAGGCAGAACGGTGGGACGGCAGGCAAGCGAGCGAGCGTGAGAGGGTTTATGGGAGAAGGCAGGAGGGCGAGGTGGGAGATGAGGAGCAGGGCGGCGCCGGTGTCCGCCCTGCCCCAGCAGGCTTGCAGCTAGCTGGGCGGGCTGGCTCGGCGCATGCGCTCACCAGCGGTGCACCGTGTGCAGCTTGAGGGCCATCTCAGCGGCCTTAGCTGTGCTGCTCTCCACCATCTGCGCCTCATCCAGGCACACTCGCCACCAGCGCAGGCGGGTGAGCGGCGTGGGCATGACCTGAAGCAGAGCGGCGGCGCAGTGTGTGTGTGTGTGTGTGCGTGTGTGTCTGTTACGGGAACGGAGGTCACGCTGGCTGCGCTGTGCCAAGCTGTCAAGGGCCCAGGCGTGATGCTGACGCCTCTCCTCCTGATGGCCTGCCCTGTCCCACCACCACCCACCATCACCACCCCTCTAGTGGCATGCCACCACCATCACCTCACAACCAGCTGCTCGCAAACCCACATATGCCCAACCGCCCGCCCCACTCGCCTCATATTTCTTGCGCCACCGCAGGCTGCGCCCCGCGCCCGCCTGCTCTGCCTCGTCGGGGCAGTGGTTGACGTCCCGCCGCAGTACATCATACGACGTGAGCACAATGTCGGCCGCCGCCAGCTCAGCAGCAGTGACCACCTTGGAGGCGGCGCCTGCGCAGGAGGTGGGCAGCAGGGGGGCACCCAGCCCGGTGTGGGTGTGCGGTGGGCAAAGCGGCAGTGGGGTAGGGTGCAGGAGAGGCGGGCAACAGCCGAGAGGGCACTGCTGCTGCCTGGCCGGTTGGATGGAGGGCTGGCGCTGCGGCTGCCCACCCGCCCCTGGCTGCGGCTGGCCCTCGTAAATCAGAAGCCTCAGGGCGCCGGGCTTGATGTGCCTCAGAATCTCGTCCCGCCTGCGGAGCACAGCAGCCCTCGCGCATGTGGATGAGCGTTGTCGGTGAGTGGGGATGCGGCGGTGCAGGTGTGTTGAAGCAGCAGCGCCAGCCCCGGCCAAAGTGAGGCGCCCCCAGCTGTCGGCTGCTGCTCCCAGGCTGCTGCCACCAGACAGTGGCACCCTGGATGGTGCCACACCCGGAGCCCCGCACCCACCACTGGTGCAGGATGGGGGTGGGGCAGACCACCAGCGTGGCGCCACAGTCCTGAGCCACTCGCGCCGCCGCCGCCGCGCGCTGGCAGCCGCCGCACACAAAGTCGCCGGGGGGCGCACGGCGCAGGCCGCAGCAGGCGGCGTGCAGCCAGGTGTCGCATGAGTCGCACTGGAGCCACAAGCCTGCGGTACGATGCGGTACAAAGCGGTACAGTGGCAGTACAACGGTGCACCTGATAGGGAGGGGCCACCCCGGCTGCAGCGCAGCAGCGCTGCGCACACCCGGCGGTGTCGTGGCTGGGCGGGGCCTCCATGCCACCGGCAGCATGGCAGCAAGGGCAGGGCAGGGCAAACGCCTGGGCACAACAGGACACGGCTGTGCAGGGCAGCAGGCGGCAGGCAGCAGGCAGTCGCACCTTCGTAGCCTTCCTCTGAGGTGGCGCCGCACAGGCACGCCACACGCGCCGCCCTCCTTCGCCGGGCAGCGGGACGGCAAGTTGTGGGCCGTGTTGGCTCTTCCAGCAGCCAGCCAGCAATCAACCCAGCAGCAGGCAGGCGGCCGCCTCCACCCCACACACCCGTGCACCCACCTCTTGCTGCCGCGCTGCCCGCCCTGCTGCGGCTTTTGGAAGGTGGGAGGTGGGCCGGTGTAGGGGTGGGCCGCGATACATGCCAGCAGCTCGACGGTCTTGCCTGCAAGGCCCGTTCAGGTGGCAGGCACAGTGAGGGTGGGGATGGGGAGGCATGCTGTGCCAGGTCCTGTTCAAGGACAGAACGCCCGACGCGGCCCGCGGGCGTCTGCAGCTGCACGCCTTGGCCCCAACACAATGTTGCCACAGCTCAGCTGTTTGGCCTTCCACTGCGCCCTGCCCACCCAGCAGGCGCAGACGCACCTAATCCCATCTCGTCCGATAGGATCCCTCCCCGCACCTGCAAGCACAAGGGGGGGCGGCAGGCAAGGGGCGTGCATACATGCGTGAGGTGTGTCTTTGTGTGTGTTGGGGGAGGCGGTGGTGCATGTGTGGTGATGGGGGCTGGGCTCAGGCGCTACCACAAGGGCTGGTAGGGAGGCGAGCGGGCAGGGCATGCCCTCCCACGCCCCTGCACCCGGCCAGCCGCCAGCCGTTGCTGCTCACCTCTGGCGTCGCCGGGAACCGCTCCAGGCTTATCCTTCCGTTGTATGCGTTCACAAAGAAGCAGGCGCCGGCGTCGCTGCTGCTGCCGTCGCCGCCGCCAGCCGAGCACGGCACTCGCCGCCACAGCGGGTGCAGCGGTGGCTCGGCCCCATCCCGCGCCTGATGCCCCTCCTCCGCCTTGATATCGGCTGCCTGTGAGCCCCCTGCTGCCGCTGCCGCTGCTGCTGCTTCTCCTGGAGCAGCCACCAAGCCCTGCTCGCGCAGCACCATCCACTGGGCTGCCCGCGCCTGGTAGCGGCGTAGCGTGGGCAGCAGGTAGGCAGCCGTAGCGCACGCCGGCAGCTCGGGCTCCCGCCCCGTGGGCTTCACCGCTGCATACAGCTCTGACACATCAAAGCCCGCAGCCGCCCCAGGCACCCCGCCAGCGGCGGCGCCGGGGCTGCGAGGCGAAGCCAGCCCTGCGGCTGCTGTTCCTGCAGCTGCGGCGGGGTTGCCAAAGCCCGCAGCGGCAGCGCCGGCGGCGGCCCGTGGGCTGCACAGAGGGCTGGCCAGCAGCTCGGCTTGCTTCTGAGGGGACTGCAGCTCCAGCTCCTGCTCTGGATCCAGCTGCGGCAGCAGCCAGCGCAGCACCGCCAGCAGCTGGCGGTGCCACTGCCGCTGCTGCTGCTCCTCGGCGTGCTCTGCCGCATCGGCCGCTGCCTTGTCTGTGAGGCTGAGGTGGAGCCTGCCGCTGGCGCTGCCGCTGGCGCCGCTTGGCAGGGCTGGCACGCTGCAGCTGAGGTGGCCAGACTTGAGGAGCAGCAGCAGGGCCTCCCCCTCTGCGGGAGGGGCAGCGGTGGCGCCCAGCCACAGGGCGCCGCCGCTGGCTTGGTAGTGCACCCTGACATCGCCGCCGTCTGGTGGCAGGCAGAGCCGCAGCTGGCCGTCCTCGAGCTCCAGCCGCTGCTGGCTGGAGGAGGAGCCAGCCTCCCGCCACTCAACCGCCAGCTCGGCGAAACGCCACCGCTGCTCCGCCGGCGGCGCCGCCTGGACGGCGACGGTCAGGGGCCCATCCTCCTCGCCGCCGAGCACCCGTCGTCGCCGCCGGTGGCGGTGCCCGCGCTTGACGGGACGCCACGCGTAGCCCTCGCTGTCATCGCTGTCTTCCAAGCCCGCCTCCCCAGCCGCCCAGTCGACCCCCTCGCCGCCGCCGCCGTCGCCGCCGCCGCCCTCGTCGTGCTCTGGCGGCGCGAGGAAATTGCGTTCCTCGGGTCTGGGCACGTCCCTTTTGGGTGCGCGCTTGCGCTTCATGGACACAGGCGGTGCAATCAACACATTTTCAGGAACTTTGTTTCTGATCACTCTGCCTGGTGACCGAACGGAACGTCTGTGCCTCCTTTGCACGATGGAGAGTGCTGGTGAGTTGCCAAGGGGCTCTAAAATGCAACGTGTGGCAGCCAGCTCACCAGGCTCCCTACTCAAAACAATTCACTCCCTGCACATGCATGCACATTGAAGCCATGGTGTGGGGTGCGGCCCAGAGGGGCATCGATGATCTGGTGGAGCGCTTGGAGAGGAACGACCCCACATGCACAACCCTCTGCTTGCTGCGCGGCCGCCGGTTCACGGATGAAGACGCATCGCGGTTTGCAGCCGCGATGGAGGCCAATACCACGCTGCAGGAGCTCATTGTCAGCAGCCACCCCGTCAGCTCCGCGGCCGCCGCCGCCTTTGCCCGCGCGCTGGCCGCCAACACCACGCTCCGCAGCCTGGACCTCGGCAACAGGAGCTTTGGGGACGAGGTGGGCATGCAACTGGAGGTCTCTGCTTGGCCACTGCTGCATCTGCTGCTGGAAATGCACCGGCAGCCCGTAGTGAGCCCCTGAAGGGCGCGCGCTCTGCGCCGCTTGGCCCCGCTCTGCAGGCCCTGGCTGCCTTGGCGCCTGGCATTGCTGCCAGCTTCTCCCTCAGGCACCTCAACCTGGAGGCCAAGGGTCTGTCGGCGGCAGGGTGCGCCTCACTGGCGGCAGCCATGGCAGCCCGCAGCGGCGGCGGCGGCGGCGGCCTTCACGAGCTGCTGCTGGGACAGAACAGCCTGGGCGGCGCGGGCCTGGCAGCGCTGCTGGAGGGCTGTGGCGGCGCCTGCAGCAGCGTGCGGCTGCTAGACCTGACCGCATGCGGGCTGGAAGGCGCCGACGGCGTGCAGCCGCTGGCCGCGGCCCTGAAGCAGGGCGCGCTTCCCAGCCTGCGTGTGCTGCGGGTGGATGGAAACGAGCTGGGCGCAGAGGGGGCAGCAGCACTGGCGCCCTCGCTGGGAAGCAGCGGCGCGGCGCGCCTGCAGCAGCTGCACATGCAGCGCTGCTCGCTGGGCCCGCAGGGGGCGGCCTCGCTGACAGCAGCCCTGCCGGGGGGCCTGGCTGTTTTGGACATGGGCGGCAACGCCCTGAGCTGCCAGGGCGGCGCGGCCCTTGCGGCAGCGCTGGCTGCAGGCGCCGCGCCGCAGCTGTCCAGCCTGCTCCTGTGCGCCTGCGGGCTGGAGGATGGCAGCATTGCGGCGCTGGCTGAAGCCCTGGGCAACAGAGGATCGGCAGAGGGGACGGAGCAGGACGCAGGAGCGGCAGCACCGGGCTTGGCGCTGGATCTGAGTCGAAACGCAGCAGGCGCGGCAGCGGTAGCGGCCCTGGCCACGGCCCCCCTCTCAGCCCTCTGCTTGCACGACTGCAAGCTTGGCGGCGGCGGCCAGGGCAGCAGCGGCGCGGCGGGCTCGTTGGCCCCGGCTGCGCCGGCACAGCAGCTCGCCACGCCGGGCACCTTCTCCCTCCTGCAAGAGCTGGATGTGTCTGGCAACAAGCTGGAGGCGGCAGAGCTCCTGCCACTGCTGGAGGCCCTCACCGCCACCGCCGCCACCGGCACCGGCGAGGATAACTCGAGGCCCTGCCCGTGCCTGCGCCTGCTGGTCATTGCGGCCAACCCCGGGGCGGCGGAGGAGGCGGTGACGGCAGCCATTGAGCGGCTGCAAGGGGTGCGGCCGGGGCTGGATGTGGTGCGGCGCGCGGCTGACACTGGAGAGGGCGGCCTGATGCAGTGCTGACGAGCGCCAGTCAGCGCGGGTTTGCTTACGCTTAGGACGCATTTGTTGGCACAGCTTTAAAGCTCTCAATCTGCAGAAGCAATTGGCTGAAGGCGTGGTTAGGAAAAACTGGTGGCAAGTTCATCGTATCAACAGCCATAGAGCATGTAGAACCCGGGGTGAACACAGCGGGCCAGGGAGACCTCCATAGGAGGAGGGATAGGGAGCACAGAGGAGGGGCTGGTTGTAACAGAGCATAGCCAGGGCTGCGCGTCACGAAAAACTGGAGGGGGGGTTGGCAGCCTGGCCCAGAGCCAGGAGGGTCGAGCGGGTGAGGAAGAGAGGCAAAGGAGGGGATGGGTACACAGATTGTGGTCAGCTGAGGGCGCTGGGTATGTGTGGATATGTAGCAAGCGTGGTTGCATGGGGAAGCAGGAAGGGGGGTCGTATCGATGCATCATGGTCAGGCAGGCAATCGTCATGTCGGAGCGGCGGCATCAAGCAGGCAGGCGCACATCAGAAAGAAGGCAAAGAGGTTTGGTTCGTGGAATAGGAGAGCATGGGTGTTGAAGTTTAACGGCATGTGTTAAAAATAACAGGGGCGGGAAAGATCGAGGACAGAAGATGCTGGTAGCACCACACCTTGTGGAGAAAAGCAGTGCAGTCTGCATCTACCGAGCTGCTGGCTGGAAGGGCGAGGAAAAACCATAGGGTTTCGGGTGGCGTCCTGGGTACATAAGGTGCCGCCACTGGGGAGCGATGAACTAGCAACTACTCTGGGTCCAGGCGAGGCTCCTGGCCGTCCTGGTTGGGATGGAGAGGGCTGGGCGGCTAGGAGAGGGCTAGGCTGGGCTGGGCTGGGGCTGGATCGGCTGGGGCTGGGCTAGTAGGAGAGGCGGGATATCCTCCGGGAACAGGTTTAGGCCGCAAGGCTCAGACCAGCAGCGCCAGCAGCAGTGTGCCCAGGGAGATGCTGGCCATGGAGTGAGAGACGGCGGCAGCCACCGCCTCCCGGGCAAATCCGGCGCGCAGCACGCGCAGCGCGGCCGTCGCCGGCTGCAGCAGGTTCCACGAGGCCAGGGCCAGGGCTGCGGCGCGCAGCGGCGCCTCCAGCCCGGGGCGTGCGGCCCAGGCCCAGGCCAGGCCGCTGCCATGCAGCGCGGCGTGCGCCGTCAGCGCCAGGCTGGCCGCCAGCAGGGCAAAGCAGGCGCCCACCGTGGCGCGCGGGCCCAGCACCACCGGCAGCGTGCGCACTCCAGAGGCGCCGTCGCCGCGCCGGTCCTGCGGGGAGGGAGGCAGGCAGGCAGGCAGGCGGCGGCGTGCCAAGCGCCTCAGGGGCGGGCGATGGAGGGCAGGCACACAAGCGCGGCCAGCCCAGCCAAGACACAGCTCCATCCCAGCACCTGCTCCCAAAACTGCAGCAGGAGCCGCAGCCCAGCCCCTGCCCCAGGCGCAGCCCGGCACCAGCCTCCAGCACCCTCCCTTAAACGACGGAAAACAAGCAAGCAGGCAAGCCAGCAAGCCAGCAGGCAAGCCAGCAAGCAAGCAAA
This sequence comes from Chlorella variabilis, assembly GCF_000147415.1. Classification (NCBI taxonomy): domain Eukaryota; kingdom Viridiplantae; phylum Chlorophyta; class Trebouxiophyceae; order Chlorellales; family Chlorellaceae; genus Chlorella; species Chlorella variabilis. The sequence goes on along the minus strand of NW_005435085.1, from coordinate 1,746,793 downwards.
ACACCACCACCTCCCTCTCCTTTCCTCCCCACCAACAAGCAAAACACCACCACCTCCCCCTCCTGTCCTCCCGACCTGGATGTCCATCATGATCTCCCGGTGCAGGATGCCCAGGAAGAGGAAGGCGGTGGGGGCCAGCACGGCGCGCAGGCCCGCTCCTGCGGCACCCGCGGCCAGCGCGCCCGCCAGCGGCGCCGCCGCGATGGTGGCAGCCACCACCAGGTTCTTGGCCAGCAGGTGGCGCTTGATCAGGGGGGTGTACAGCACGGTGGCGGCGGCAGAGGCGGCGATGGTCAGCCGCACGCCTGCGGCGAGGGGGGGCGAAGGTGGGTTTGAGGGGTGTGGGGCG
>NW_005435085.1:1725245-1746353 GCF_000147415.1 Chlorella variabilis | reverse complement strand
GGGTTCTGGTGCTGTTGTGAGGCGTGGTGGTAATGGTAATGGTAATGGTAATGGTAATGGTAATGGTAATGGTAGTGGTGGGGGGGGTGGAGGTGTGCCGGGATTGGGCAAAGGCACGGGAGGGCGCGGGAGCCGCCCCTGCTGCAGAGGGCAGGCGCCCGTGGGCAGCACCAGGGCTTGCGGGGCGGGGGGCGCACCTGTGAGGTGCTGCAGGGCCAGCACGGTCTTGCCGGCGCCCGTCCAGGCGCCCAGCAGGACCAGCATGAGGCTGGGCAGCGCGTTCCATCCGCGGAACAGCTGCAGGAGGGCAGGGGAGCAGGCGCTGGTGATGGGTGAAGGTTGCCTGAACCCTGCTGCTGCACCTGCCAGGCTGGGGACGTGGTGGCAGCCGCTCTGCGCCCCAAGAGGGTCAGGGGCTGTGGGTGCTGGCAGATGGCGCCTGCACCAGCACACCACGCGGACAAAGGCAAGGGCGAGCGCCTTGCCTTGTAGTAGCCCCGCGCCAGCTCCCAACCGCTGCTGGCTGGCAGCTGCTCCTCGACCTCAGCCACAGACGGGGGCACCGAGCCAAAGGGCCGAGCCACAGCCTGCGCCCGCAGGGGCCGCTGGATGCCGCTGCTCCTGGGGTGGGCGCCTGGGCCAGCGGCGCCGCTGCGGGGCACGCCGGCCGCAGCACAGGCGGGGAGGCGGCGGGAGGAGCCTGCGCTTCCGAGACTGCGTGGAGCGCGCTTGGTTGCAAGAGGGCGCCCCACGCGGTCGGTGCACGCCCCTGCGTTCATTCTGGAGCCTTGGCTTTTGAGTTGCAGCGTGTCGGTTCAGTGCCGAGTGCCACTTTCGCTGTGGGCCACACAAGATGGCTGTGCAGCAGTGTTATGCATTAATTGTGCTTCTGGCAGCAAGCGGAGGGCCAGAGCCTTCATGCGGGAGGAAGGCAGCGAGGCGGAGGCGCAGGCGCAGAAGGCGAAACATTTTAAGACCCCTGTCGTCCATCAGGCCAGGGCAGTTGGGAATGAGGGCCAGTCACTAACTCGCTGCACGCTTGACCTGCCCCAGGTCAAGCGTGCCCCCGCCTGCCTGCCGCCTCCTCGACCCGCGCCTCCCGGAAGTCCCCAGGCTGCCTTCCTCACGCGGGCATGATAATGGTCACATGGAGGAGGGGCACATGCACAAAAGTTGCTGATCCTAATGAAGATGCAAACATGGCCGTGCGCAATTGTTGGTGACGCGGTGACGGGTGCGTGTGGGGTGCAATGCGGCAAAAGAAGAGGCGAGAAGTGATACAGGGGAAAAGGTAAGCAGCAGTGCTAAAGAAACGGAAAGAGCAAGGTAGTACAGGAAAAATATAAAGAGAGAAGTGCTGAACTAGCTGATAAGATTGGTACGGGGTAACAAGGGGACGCCCCAGCAAGTATGTGTGGGTTGATGTGGTCAGTGTTTTCGTTTCATGTCAGCCAGTGCGGCCCGGAACTCTGTTTCGTCCAGAGGTCGAACCTGCAGGCATACACGGCAATGGAGGCTTGAACCAATGCACGCTGCTGCACACGTGTTCAACCCTGGGAGCGGGGAGGGTGGAGGCCAGTCGACCCCCGCGGCAGCGAGCACAAAAGCCCGTGCCTTGGCTCATTCAAGCAAGCTATTCAAGCCTGCTGTGAGGCAGCATGCACACAAAGCTAGCTGGGGAACGAGCTGGTGCATGGCAGCCCACCTGCGCGAGGTTGCAGTTTTGGTCTACGTTTTTGGGCGTCTTGTGCCCGACGAGCGAGGTGAGCAGACCTGGAGTGCTGCGCGCGAGCTGGAGTAACCGCGGCGCAGTGTCCTGGATGTGTTGCAACTGCGGCATGCCGTCAACTGCCTGCGTCACATCTGGCTTCCGCAGCAGCTCTGCCTCCATGAGCGGCCCGCTGCCAAACACCCCCAGGCCCAGCTGCAGGCAAGCAGTTGGGGCACAGGCAGCAGCAGGCCATGTCAGGGGTCGAGCAAGGGAGGTTTGGCAGCCACGTCACACACACACTCGAGCACAGCAGCGCAAGTCAGCCTGCACTGCGATGTGCGCCAGCAGCCGGCTGCCGCACGTGTTACGACAAGCGGCCGCCCCAAACCCACCTTCTCAGCTGCCTTCATGAGCGTCACGCGTGTGCGCACGCCATCTTGCACCAGCTCCTGCCAGGGCTTTGACCAGGCCTCCGGCATGCCCGCGCTGACGGGGAGCTGGATGTATCTGCACCACGCGGCGCGACGCAGCAGCGCAGCAAGGTGAGAGCCGCCACGTGCGGCAGTGGGCAGGTAAGATTGGCAGGCAATGTGATGCCAGGCAGCAGCACTGCTGGCGTTCACCAGCGGCCACACGGACAATCCATCCCAGCCAGCCGGTAAGCCACCCACCTAAAGCCGTGGTCCTTGCCTCCCACCTCCTCAGCCAGCTCCACTACCGACTGCAGGCTGAGGTGCTGGCGGTGGCCCGGTGGCACCCTGCAGCAGCGCATGCTCCGCGACGCTCAGCAGGCAGGCAGGCAGGCAATAGCGCTGTACAAGGCTCTACGCCGGGGCAGGGCTGCGACTGTGGCTGCGCCCCTCCACTTCCCACACCCCAGACACGCATGCTGTGCATCGCCCTGCCACTCCGCCACACAGCCGCACCTAAAACAGCTCCAGGAGGCGATTCCGTAGGCACGCATCTTGCCCACAGCTCGTGCCTGCTCGCAAAACTCAAACCCGGCGCGCAGCCGCTGCAGAGGCAGGTGGGACGCACAGCAAAGGAGGTCAATGTATGACAAAGTGGCAGGGCACGTGGTGTCTGATGCCGCTGTGCCAGGGATGGCAATGGAGTTACTTATACGCGGCACGGCTGCGCAGCTAGTTGCTGGTACGAAAAGCTGCCATGGCCCAGCCGGAGGGAAGGGCAGGGCAGCACCTGCATGAACGCCTGCTGTCCCACTTGCGCCAGCTGGCTCTCCGCAGGGTTGTGCAGGTATAAGAGATCGACGGTGGTGACGCCCATCTCAGCTGCGCAACAAGTGGGCGGGGAGAAGCAGTCGCATGTGAGACGTTGCGGTCTTGCAGCAGCACAGAACTCTACATCTGGGCTGCTTGTAGGCCCTTCTGCCATTCCTGCAGGAATCGCCCCCCACTGCCGCCGCGGCTCACCTAGGGAGCGGTCTAACGAGGCAAGGAGGTATGAGGGGTGCATGCTGTGCACGTCGTTGACGACATCTGTCGGAAGCACCTCGCCCTCCTGCAGCAGCCGCTCCATCAGGCCGTCTGGGGAGTAGCCAGCCTTGGTGGAGATGAAGAGCTGGTCCCGCTCGGCATCTCCCAGCAGGCGCAGCGCGTGTAGCGCTCGTCCCACCGCCGTCTCCGCCCGTCCCCCTCTATAGTTGGCCGCGGTGTCTATGACGTTCCAGCCCGATGCTATAGACTGCAGGCGAGCAAGGCCATACATGTGGGCGGCTGGGTAAGCATGCAGAGCCTTCTGTTTCTCGAGCCTTCTGTTCCTCCCACTGCGCCCAGAGCCCGACTGGCAACCGCAAATAAGCCCTTGCAGCAGCCGGGACACATGCAAACCGCAGGCTTGCCTTGAGAATCGCGGTGGTCACCGCCTCGTCGGTGGCATCGTCGCCGGCGCCCAAGTAGGTTCCAATGCCCAGGCTGCTAAGTGTGAGGGAAGCATTTGAGGCGTGCACTCCTGCAGCAGGCAGAAAAAGGGGTCAACAGCAGGAGGGCATGCAGGCACTGCGGTAAACGTGAGCGCCAATGCACCATGGGCGCATAGCAAGCCAAATGCTCCAACGGGCGAGGTCAGATGTGCCAGCTGGCGCGCGCGCAACGGGCGCAGCAGCATGCGGCCGGGCTCGCCGCCGCTGCGCTTGCACCGCCGCACCTGTGTAGCGTACTGCATGCTCGCGGAAGTGCCCGGCAGCGGCCTCGTCGGCGCCAAGTGCGAACCGCGCGGTGCCCGCCGGCGTGGCGTGCCCACCCCAAGGGCCGCTGGCTATGCTGGCGAAGCAGGAGGGCAGCACCTTGCAGCTGGCCTTGCAGCTCTTCCGCATGAAGACAGGGTTGCGCAGGCACTCGCCAATGCGGGCCCAGCCTGGGCAGTGGTCTGGACGGTCATCTGGCGGGCACAGGGGGTCTAAGGCCACGCCGACAGTGCCGCTGGCGACGCCGCCCGCGACGCCCCCCAGCTGCTGCTTCACTGCCGCCTCCGCCGCGGCTCGCCGCTTCTGCTCGGTGTAGCCTATGAGTATGACGTCCCGCTCCTCTAGCCGGCCCGCGGCCGCGCCCTGGAGTAGTGTGAGGGTGAGGAGGAGAACCAGGGGCGCCGCGGGCCGGTCGGGTCTTCGTAGGACGCTGTCTCTGCGGCTCATGCCATGATGAGCGGGGAAACTGCGCGCGCAGTCGCTGGTTCTTGGTCTTCAGCCCTCGCGGCGTGCATGGGGCGAGCCGCACAGAAGCTGCGATGATGGAAACGCCCGCGAGAAGGGTAATCGCTTGATCCCTGTTTGGGGTCCCTCCTGTAGTCGATGATCATGTGCTGCGACCGGCAGTGTGTGTGCGGGGTTTGCCCCCTTCCGACCCTTCGGACCCCTTGTTACCGTGCCCTCGCCTTGAATCCGTCTGGTTGCAGAGTTTGGGAACGCTCCGGTCGAAGAATCCAGCGCGAATACCTCGGCCGCAGGCTGGGGGAACCGCTTCCACTCCAACTCCACGTGCTCCACGTGGCGCTGTGACACGCCCTGCACAAGGATGGGCGAGCCAGGGCCTCCCAAATCAATTGTAGACGGTGGGGATGTCGTTCCATCACCGCGGGCATTGGGGGACGTCTGTCTAACATGGGTTGGCTGCTGGGGTGGCTGTGGGGCCCAGGCAGCGCCGGCAGCAATGCCCAACGCGCCCACAGAGCCCAGCGGGAAATGACTAGCAGCGCGGAGGCGTCCGATGGCTACGCAGTGGCCCTTCAAATGGCAGGCAGCGCCTTGGGGGCTAAGAACCGCACTATCGCCGAGCTCCAGCGGCGCCTGGAGCAAGCAGAGCAGCGCAGCAAGGTGGCAGGGCCTCCGCCAGCCTTGGCGGCGCAGGCGGCTCAGGAGCAGGCGTCGACAGCCCAGGCCCGCCTGCTCGCCGCCCTGTCGCGCTGCCAGGAGCTGGAGCAGCGCCTGAACGCCGCGCCCGGGGAGCGACGCCGCGCGGTGCAGGCCGCGCTGCACAGCGCCTGCGCCGAGGAGCAGGCGGCCGCTCACTCGCGCCTCGAGGCGGAGCTGGCGGCGGCGCGGGGCGAGGCGCGCCGCCTGGCCGCTGCCCAGCAGCAGCTTGTCGGCCAGCTGGAAGCAGAGCGAGCCGCGTCACAGGAAGCCAGGCAGCAGCTGGGCGCCGCCAACAAGCAGCGCGCGGCCGTCAGGCAGCAGCTGCAGGCGGTGAAAGGCGAGCTGGCAGAGGCCCGGCGGGCGCAGGACAGCGCCGCCGGCGCCCTGGCCCTCTTGGATGCAGACTTTGCCGCGCTGCGACAGGAGAATGCAGAGGTGGGTGCTGCGGGCTGGGGCTCCTGTGTGGTGTGCTGTCCAGATGGAGCCACTCTGGCACCTGCCCTGCATTCACGGAACCCGCCCCGCCACCTGCACGCCCCACCTGTTCGCCGTGCTGCGCAGCTCCAGTCCATGCTGACCCAGCGGGAGTCGGCCTACCTGACGCTGCTGGAAACGGTGCAGGTGGGTGGGCAGGCTGGCAGGCTGCAGGGCATCCCCGTTTGTGATTCTGCAGCCTAGTAGCCTAGCCCTTGGGGCTGCCCCCCCCTCCCCCACGGAGCAGCTCTTGACAGCTGGCGCGACTGCAACGCTGTGCCCGGCGCTGAGCTGGCATGGGCTGCTGCGTCGCCCCCTGCCCCGCGGGTCGCAGGAGCTATTCCGCCAGCACAGCCCTCCGGCACGGAGCGCCAGCGGCAGCGGGGAGCCCAGCCCCTCCAAGACCGGTGGGTCGCCCGGATGTGGGGCGGCTGCCTTGCAATCCCGCTTGGCGCTGCTTTTGAGATGCCCGATGCTGCATCTCGCTGGCTGCCTGCCTGCTGGAGAGCTTTCCCTGGCTGTGTGCTATAACCCGCATACTGCCAGGGAAGTCCCTTGGCTGGGGGCACCCAGCTGGTGTACACCTTGACCGACTGTGGAGCATGCTGCGGGGCCTGTGCGCAGAGGGGGGGCAGGATGATGATGTGGCCGTGCGGCTGCAGATCAAGCTGCAGGAGTGGCAGCAGCGGCTGGAAAGCGCGGCCAAGCTGCGCTCGACAGACCGCCACGCGGCCAGCGAGGCGGCGGGAGGCACGGTGCCTGGCGCCAACCACTCGGCAGCAGGGACAGCGGTGGCTGGGTTTGGCAGCAGCCACAGCGTGTTGGGTGACGGCCTGCACCGCAGCAGCCCTGACAGCAGCGGCAGCCTGCAGGCGGCACACGCCAGCAAAGTGCAGGCAGCCATCGAGGCGGCGGCAAGCGAGGGAGGCACCAGCAACGGCAGTGGCGGCAGCCGAGGGGCAGCAGGGAGCTGCGCCGCGGGTGCCACCCCCGGCAGCAGCACCACCACCAGCACAGCTGCGGTGGCAATCAGCGTAGGCGTGGCAGCATGCTCGCCCACCTCCTCTCGCACCCCAGCCGCCGCAGCAGCAGCCCTGGCCACATCGCCGCCAGCAGCCGGCTCAGCCCGCGCCGCCGCTTCAGAGCCGGACTCACTGCAGCCGCAGCCACGACAGGTCCAGCAGCAGGCCCAGCGGCAGCCGCAGAAGGTGTGGCGTGACAACCCGCTGGCAACCCCCCCACAGCATCGGGGCAGCCGCATCAAAGCGCTGGGCCTCCGGGCAGCTGGCTCCCCAGGCCAGCCGCAGGCGCAGCAGCGCGATTCACGCAGTGGTGCAGAGCCAGCTGCGGGAAAGGCCTCGACTCCAGGCAAGGCAGGCAGTGTGCTTCGAAGCAGCAGCGGTGTCGGTGCCAGGCCTGGGTCCGGTGGCGCCACGGCTGCCGCCCCACGCCGGCTGGCCTCCTCACCGCTGCCTTCGGCAGTAGCTGGCTCTGCGGCGCGTGCAGAGGGCCGCACGGCTGCCAGCCCCCGCAAGGTGCCTGCTGTGGCCGCCATACCCGAAGATGGCAGCGGTGATGAGGCAAGTGCCGGCGACCTGGCAACCGAGTTTGCTCACAAGCTGTGCGACCAGCTCAACATCCACAGTCCCACCCACAAGACCAGCACCAGCGTGGGCGGCGGCTGGCAGCCAGAGGCAACTTAGTGGGTGTCGGTTTCCAACCCTAGCGATAGCTTGTCGTGCCACAGTTGGTAGGGCGTGCCTAGCTCAGTAGTGATTCTGTTTGCGCTATTGATTCGCCAGCCATAGCTGTACATTTGATATCGTTTTCGGTGAGCAGAGCGTGGCTAGCTTGTAACCTGAGAATGGGTGATGAGAGGAGCCTGCTGCTCATCAACATCAACCACGTCCAACACTTCCTGAGTCGTGTATGCCGTTTTGCAGCGTGGGGTGGGTGAGATTACACCTCTTAAGCGCAGCAAATGGAAAGTGGAAAGTGCAAGCAAGTTATCTTCTCCCAGCGAGCGGGCGCAGCAACCCGCGAGCCGTCGCAGTCAGCCGAGGGCCAGCAGCCTCTCATGGGATGGTGGTGCAATGGTCCCATTGCTCCACGCGCGAGCCAAGCCCCCAGCAGCGGCGAGGCCCAACCAAGAATGGTACAAACAAGTTTTTGGGCCGGAGCGAGCTCAGTACGTGCCGCCAAGCAGGTTGTGGGTGGTGTCGGTGAGGAAGGGGAGCGAGACGCCTGCAGAACACGATAGAACAGGGGGGAGAAAACCACGTCGGTCAGCAAGGAAAGCCGCTGGGCGGCAACACGCTGGCGCAGCAGCTCCCAACCCCGCCGAGCCCAGCAAAAAGCAGTGCATCCCCACGGGATAACAGTGCAAAAACACAGAATTGGGCATGCAAACAGTGCCGAATGAGCCCCAGACCGCAAAAGAAGACCAGGCGCACCGTTGTTGACAAAGTGGTTCTTCCACGGGTTGGACAGGTGGTCCGCCAACTGGTCCAGGGGGCTGCCGGGCTGCGCGTTGTGCTGGGCCACAAAGCCCAGGAAGGCCAGCATGGCGAGGCGGCCATTCTTGATCTCCTTGAGCTTCCACCCGGCATAGTCGTTCTTGGTGAACGACAGGGGGTCAAAGCCTGCGAGCGGGCAGCGGCGTTGCGGGCCGGATGGGCGACCAGCAGGGGCACACGAGTGCAATGGCGGCGTGCAGGGCACGGCCACGCACCGCGCCAACCACCTCCCTGCTGCCCCAGGCCCTCCTTTTTGTCATCCACCGCAACCGGTACACGTTGCCTGCGGCGACCGGCAGCGTCCCTTTCCCACGCACCGGGGTAGCCAAGCTCGACATACTTGATCGAGTTGCCGAAGGGGTCAGACACGTTGGAGCCGGGCTTGAAGTAGTCCTGCAGGGGCAGGAGGAGGGAGGGAGCAGAAAGAGGGGCGGGCAGCAGCAGTGAGCGGAGCGACGTGGGAGCTGAGCGCACAACGAGGGATGCGGCACGCGCGGGAGGCGCCCAACAGGGGCGGCGGGATGGCGCCAGTTACCGGCCCGGCCCCCACCTGCGCGCGGTTGCACTCGGCCCACGCAAACAGCAGGAAGCTGATGGCGATGAGGGTCTCCTTGGGCGCCCAGAAGGTGTTGTTGCCGGCGTCGAACCAGTAGACGTCCGCGGCCTTGCCGCCCAGGCCGGTCTTGTGCAGCAGCTCCTGGGAGAGGCGGGCGAGGGGGAGCGGGGCAGGGCGTGTGGGTAGGCAAGGCATGCGCGGGAGGACTACAATGTGGGGAGACCCACAGCTGGGGGCATCTCGCAGCTGCATGGGCAGGGCATGGGCACGGCGACAGCAACCACAGCACGACAGGCGCGGCGGCGGCGGCGGCACCACACCTGCACCAGGATGCCCGCCACGCCCAGCATCGCCCAGCGGCCGTTCTGCAGCTCGGCCTGGGTGTACCACTTGAGGGCGGCCTCGTCCTTGCCCAGGCTGAGGGGGTCGAAGCCGAAGTCTGCGGGGGTGGACGAGGGGGGTGCGAGGTGAGGAAAGGAGGGGCAGCAGCGGCAATGCGGTGGGGCTGCTGCACTCTGCCATGTGCCGCAGAACTGCACTCGCCACGACTGTCCGGTATGCTTGGATGATATGCTATGCTGCAGCTGTGTGCCCCCAAACATGCGCTGGCCAGGCTGGCGGTCGGCGGGGCGCCGCCGCTGGCCGCTGCCTGCTCACTTCCGGCCAGGTCCTTGCCCTTCAGGTGGGCTGGCACCTCGGCGCTCATGTCCCAGCCAGCGGCGCGCACCACCACGCTGGAGCGGCGGGATGGCTGCAAGGCAGGGAGGAGGGCCAGGGGAGTCGGTGGGGAGCCCCGGGCGCCTGGACGCCGCCCCAGGGCGTCCATCTGCCCACATCTGGCTGCTGTTCTGCCCCAGGAGGCCGCTGGGAGCCCCGCAGCGGCCCGCCTCACCCGCACCGCCACGGCGGGCTTGACGAAGCTGGCGGCAATGCAGGCCTGCATCTTGGTGCTGGAGGGGTCTCAACTACCGGGTGGAGTGGGACAAAGCCTGCGCGGGGCGGGGCCCCAGCTCTACCCTCCCACCCCAGCACGAATCTAAGCTCATCCCATCTTTCCACTCCCCCATCTTGTTTCTCGCTCTGCGCGCCCCTGTGCCCTCATTCCACTTGTCCAACTCGTGGAGTCACTCATCACAACTCGACAATGCAGGCCCTGAGCGCCAAGACCGCCGTCGCCGGCACCCGAGTGGTGAGCCTCCCTCCCTCTGTCGCCGCTGGGCGGCCAGGGGCCCCAGATCGACACGGGATGGCCAGTATCGCCCATGGGGCGTCAGCCAGCCCCCCAGCCGGCCCTGTCCAACATCTGCGGGGCATCAACCCAACCCGGAGCCTCCCTTGCTTGGCGTGCGGGGAGGCTGCGAGGCGCGGTCAGGGGGGCAATCATCTAGATGGACAGCCCGCAACCCTGATCGCCGGGGGCCTCGCCCTTTACTTTGCCGCGCGCAGGTGGCCAAGGCTGCCGGCCCCGCCCGCGCCGCGCGCTCCGGCGTGGTGGTGCGCGCCGCCGCCCGCGCCAACTGGCTGCCCGGCAACGACTTCCCAGCGCACCTGGAGAACAGCCCACTGCCCGGCAGTGAGTAGCCGAGGGCTTGGCTTGCAGCGGAACTTGTTGATTCAAGCAATGCGGGGCCCAACAACGCCCGGAAACGCTCCACCCTGCCTCTCCTTGGTGCCACCCTGTTGACCTGCCGCTGTCCAACATGCTATCGTATCGCGTCTCCCGTGCCTCCATCGCAGACTTCGGCTTCGACCCGCTGGGCCTGGGCGCCAACCCCGAGCGCCTGGCGTGGTTTGCCGAGAGCGAGCGCGTGCACTGCCGCTGGGCCATGCTCGGCGTGGCCGGCATCCTGGTGCAGGTGCGATGGCTGGCTGTGGGGCCTGCTGCGCCCGCTGCGTGCGTGGTGGGCGGCGTGCAGCGGCGCAGCACAGCACGGGGTGCGGCCTGGGGTGCACGCTTCAGGGCAGCGGCGGCGCTGAGAAGACGCGGCTGCGCTGAGAAGACGCGGCTGCGCAGCGAGCAGACTGCACTGCGCGGCGAGCCGCGGCCCTGCAGCGGGCTTCCCGCCGCGGCCTGCCGACGCTGCCAATGACAGCACGGCTGCCCAGCGTGGGGCGGGCCGGCCGGCCAGCCGGCATCCGGCAGCAGGCATCCCTCGCCACCCCCTCAATGCACCCACACATCACCCGCTGCTGCTGCCCACCGCCGCAGGAGCTGGTGAGGCCCGACGTTTTCTGGTACACCTCGGCTGTGGATGTGGAGCTGCCCTTCGACATCACCGGCCTGGTGGCCTTTGAGCTGTTTGTCATGCACTGGGTGGAGTCTCGCCGCGGGTGCGACACGCAGCACGCTGGCACCCCCGCATGCTGTGTTTGGAGCCCTGCCTGCTGTGTGCGGCAGAGCTCTGCGTGCGGCGCACGAGCCGTGCCAGGCCTGGCGGACGTACCTGCGTTGGAGTTCACCCCGCCTGCACCCTCATGCTGCTGCCCCCTCCGTTACTTTCTTCCTCCAGGTATGACATCAAGAACCCCGGCAGCATGGACCAGGACCCCATCTTCTCCAACTTCAAGCTGCCCTCGCACGAGGTGCGGCGCAGCGTGGTGTGGCACTGCATGGGGCTGTGGCGGCAGCCGACAGCTGGCGGCGGCTGGCTGGCTGGCTGGCAGCGGCCCCTGGCAGCTTGTTGGGCTGTTGGTGGCCGTCTGGGCCTGGCACAGCACTGGAAAACTGCGGGCTGGGTGGTGTGTCGGATGGCGGGCTGCGCTGGTGCCTGACGCGCCTGGCCTGCGCGTCCCCCTCCCCTCCCCGCCCTGCCTCCCCGCAGCCCGGCTACCCCGGCGGCATCTTTGCGCCGTTTGTGCCCGGCTCCATGGAGGAGCTCAAGGTGAAGGAGATCAAGAACGGTGAGCGGCCCTGAACGCTGGTGGGGTTTTGAGTGCCTCTGTCTGCCAGTGTGCTGCGTGCGGCGTGCTGCTGCTTGTGGTGGAGGGCAGTTGTGTGGCCACAACTCTGAGCCCGCGAGCCCCGCCCCACAACCTCCACACACGCGCACGCGCTCTGACCCCGCCGCCGCCTTGCCCCTTTGCTGCAGGCCGCCTGGCGATGCTTGCCTTCATCGGCTTCACCATGGCCGCACAGATCTCCGGCCTCAACCCCCTTGCGGCCCTGGGCGAGCACCTGTCCGACCCCCTGAACACCACCATCTGTGCGTGGCAGCCGCCGCTGCCGGCCGCTCGCGCCGCTCCAGCCTGCCGCCCGTGCTGGGCTGCCGCTGGCTGTGGCCATCGGGTGGGAGCCCCTTGCAGCGGGCCCCATGCTGCTGGTCCAGGACGCTTCTTGCGCCCCGCCCTCGCCGCCACGCTGACCACCACCCACCCTCGCTGCCTGCCGCAGTCTCCAAGGCGGTCGTCGTGCCCGGCCAAGCCATCGTGCCCCCCTGCAAGATCCCGGACACCGTCACCTTCCAGGGTGAGCCTCGCATGTGGTGAAAAGAAGAAAAAACACTCCCTCTCCCCCCATCGGGCTTTGGCAGATGCCACAGGTCGCCATCAGCCACCACAGCTCTGGTTGCCGCCTTTGCGCTGCCTCTGCTGACCGTGCCCTGGCCACTCTTCTGGCTCCATCGCTGCAGGCGTCTCCATCCCCGCGGGCTGCTTCCTCCACGCCCTGGTCAGTACCACTCAGTACCCCTCAGCACCACTGCAGATGCGCTGTGCTGGTTGCAGCGCGGCCGGCCTGTGCACGCCGATTGGCAGCTTCTGACTCCCTGCCTCCTGCCCGCCCTCTGCTGCTGCAGTGGCCATGAACGTGCTTGGACGCCTGACTCCCTGACTCGCGCGTCGTCGCATCCCTTGCTGCCGCTGGGCGTGCTGCTGGGCAGCTCCCCACACTGAGAAGAACTTTTTATTTTGCTCTCCGCTGGTGTATCCTGTCTCCCTGCTGCTGGGGTTGTAACCATTCATTCCTGCAACGTTGGAGGAAGCAGGGAGGATGGCATGAAGTGGTGGCCCTGCGCCAGAGCCACAGCCAGCCAAGGGAATGCATAAGGCACGCTGCTTTGCTGAGGAGGGGCACGAAAACAGCGGCTCCCTTGCTGCTCATCCCTGGCCCCTGCCCTGAAGCAGAGACGACAGAAAAGCTGCAGGCCCCCTCTCAACACATCATCACAGGCCACTTGCAGAAGACATTTACAAATAAACCTAGTACGATGGCCGCGGCATGCGTGCTGGGCATGCGTCGTGCTGGGGGTGGGGTGTGGGCCAGGAACTGAGGGGCACAGGAACAAAAGGGGACAGCCAGGGGAGGACAGGTTGGATCATTGCAAGGGGAGGCTGAGGGAGCCTGCTCCGCTGGGGTGGGGGCAGTAGGAATGAAAGAGTGGGGAACAATATAATTGAGGGGCGTGGGGGCGGCACGAGTGCAGGTGCAAAGAAAACGGTGAGTACGAGGCCGCAGTGCAGCGAGGCACAGGAGCAGCAAAACTGCCAAGGGTAGATAAGAGATACTGAAGAAAGAAGGAAGGGGAGGGGGTACACAAGGTCGGCGGCGCATCATCGCGGGCTGGCCGCATCACGGCTGGTGCGCGTCGCCGCCCGCGCCGGCGGCGGCAGCGAGGCGCTGGAAGGACGCCGCGCGCCGCGACGCCAGGCGCACGCTGGCTCCGCCGCGGGTCAGCTGGTGGCGCACGAGGCGCGAGTAGGCGCCGGCCGGGCGGGCCATGAGCTGCGGGCGGGGCAGGGAGAGCGGCTTGTGCGTGAGGGTCCCGCACACGCTTGCGCCGAGTGTCGTGGAGTGGCACGGCACAGCGCACGCAAGTCGGCCCAGCACCGCAGCAGCCGGCCAGCCACCTGCACCCACAGAAACACACAGACACCTGCATAGCCACACCCCACCAGCCCACCTCCTCGTGCGGGCCCTGCTCAATGATCTTCCCACGGTTGACCACGGCAATCACGTCGGCGTCGCGCACAGTGCTGAGCCTGCAGCAGGCAGCAGGCAGGCAGAACAGCCCCAAAACATGAGAGGCAAGTGGAGCACCGACACGGCTTGAACCAGCCACAGCAGGCAGCGAAGCGGGCTGATTGCCGGCCCGCACGCACCTGTGCGCCACCACAACGGTGGTGCGCCCCACCATCAGCCGGTCCAGAGCATCCTGCACCACCTTCTCGCTCTCCGCATCCAGCGCTGAGGTGGCCTCGTCCAGCAGCAACACCTGCAGGCGCAGGCGCAGGGGGCGGAGGCAGAAGCGCAGGGCGCGGCGTGGGTCAGAGAACTGCCGCACGGCAGCAACGCGGCCTGTTTCAGCCCGGCCATCGCCTTTCTGACAGCTGCCTGGCAGCTGCCTGGCCAGCGCAGCCAACGGGCAGTACTGGAGCAAGCAAGGGGCAAGAGCCACTGGCACTGCCGCTGGCTGACTTTCTTCTGCCCGGGGCCTGCCCCCACCTTGGGGTCCTTCACGATGGCCCGCGCGATGGCCACCCGCTGCTTCTGGCCGCCGCTGAGGGTGATGCCGCCCTCGCCCAGCTGCGAGCCAGAAAGGGAGGGGAGGGCGGGCGCGTTTCAGGCAGGCAGGCATGCTGGCTGGCACAGCCGATGGGGAACACCTGGTCCAGGTGGAGGCCTCTGCCTCCCATACGATGTACTGTAATTGTACCGCCGATATACAGCTGTGGACAGCTGTGCAGCAGCCGTGCAGCAGCTGCACCGCACCTTGGTGCCGTACTTCTCGGGCAGGCGGGCAATGAAGGTGTGGGCGTTGGCCGCCCGCGCGGCCGCCTCCACCTGCTCATCGCTGGCATCGGGCCGCCCATACCGGATGTTCTCTGCCAGGCGGGGCAGCGGGGCAGGGCAGGGAGGCAGCATGCACACCTCAGCGGCGCAGCGAAGCTGGAGGGATGCAAGGCTTGCAGGGCGTGGGGCGCGCCAGACGGGGGAGCCCATGGGCACGGAATGAGGAGGCCCTTCCCTCCACAACACACCCCACACAAACACATACACCCGCATGCACACCCACCCGTGACGGTCATGTTGAACAGCACCGGCTCCTGCCCCACCAGCCCAATCTGCTCGCGCAGCCAGCGCAGGTTGAGGTCTCGGATGTCGCGGCCGTCCAGCAGCACCTGCGCAGGAGCAGGTGGCGTGTGTGTATGTGTGAGAGGATGGGGGTTGTGGGCAGGGCGGCGGGCACCGATGTGGGGCGTGCCCACGCGTCCTCCCAGCAGCCCCTCCAAGGTAGGCTGCGGGCAGGTGTGGGGACACTTGCCACACACACTGACACACACGCACGCACACACATACACACACACACACACGCGCGCCCACCTGCCCCGCCAGCGGATCGTAAAACCGCTCGATCAGCGCCACGACGGTGGACTTGCCGCTGCCGCTCTCGCCCACCAGCGCCACAGTCTTGCCCTGGGGCACGTGCAGGCTGAAGTGGCGGAAGACCTTGACCTCTGCGGGGAGGGCAGCAAGGAGAGGCGGATGGGCACGGCGGGCGCGGCAGGAGGAGCAACAGCGGGCGCGGTGAGAGGGAGGGCGGGCATGGGACGGGGCAGCGCAGGGTGGAGGCACCCGGAGGACAGCAGCAGGAGCACGGCACGCGGAGGCAGGAGACGGGGTGGTCCTCGACAAAGAGGACCACCCCACCAACACACCGCAAGGCACACCTGGGCGCTGCGGGTAGGCAAAGGTGACGTCTCGAAGCTCCACCTCCCCGCTGACGGCCAGCGGCTGGGAGCCCTCCTGCGGCAGGCAGGCGCCACAGCACACCGCTTCGCACGCGCTCCCACCGGCACACTTGAGTCTAGGGTTGCTGCAGCCGCGCATCGGCGTGCTGCCGGTCCGCAGCAGGCACGCCAGCACCAGGCCCCTCGGCAGTGGCACTGCAAGCCCAGGCCCACCATGCTAGCGGCGTCGATTTTGGGCACGCGGTCGATGATAGAAAAGACGCGCTGGGTGGCGGCCTTGCCCTTGGCCACGTCCGGGAAGAAGAGCTGGGCCTGGGCGGCGCCCATGGCGGCCAGGAAGATGGAGAAGAACACCTGGGGCAGGTCCAAAACATGGTGGCGTGTGAGGAGTTTGGCACCGGGCGCTCTGCTGGTGCGGCCCGCCGGCGCCTGCCTGCCCCTGCTGTGTGCATCGACACCCCCACCCCACCCATATCCCGCAGCGAAGCACGCGCATGCACACACACAGACCAACACCACAGCGCCAGAACCAGAAACCTCACCAGCATAACTTGCTTGAAGGTGCTCTCCCCGTCTGCCACCAGCTGGCCGCCGTACCAGAAGGCCAGGGAGTAGGTGGCAAACAGCGAGAACTGGCCAAAGGCAAAGCCGGCGCCTGCAGCAGGGCACAGGGCAGCGGCGGGCGTGTGGGCAGGGTTGGGCTGCCAGCAGGTGTGGGAGTAAGCCTCCTGCGACCTTCACACACGGCAGGCAGGCAGGCCACCAGGCAGAACAACCAAGCCAGCACGCACAGCCGGCAGGGTGCCGGGGCCAGCCAGAGGTGCTGCTGCGTGCCTGCGGTGTTGGAGCGGCGCCTCGCCTCGAGGGTGGGCACCCGCAGCTTCTTGGCATACAGCTCCGACACCTGCGGTGGGCACGGCGGGGTGGCGCAGCAGCCCAGCCGGGAGTTGGACTGTGTTGAGGGCAGGTGGCAGGCACCGCCTGGACCGGGCCTGCCCAGAGGCAAGCCTCGGAACGGTGCTGTGGACACGACACCAAAGGCGTAAAAAACACGCGTCCCTGCCGCGCTGCACGGCGGCTCGGCTGCAGCACCTCACCTGCCCCTCCATGCCAAAGGCGGCGATAGTCTTGATGTTTGTGAGTGCCTCGGAGGCGGTCTGGTTGGCCTGGGCGAAGGTATCGTCCTCCTGCGCCACCGGGAGCAGAAAAGATCGAGTAAGGAGAGGCAGGCGTGGTGAGGGGTGGCTCAGTGGATGCGGGGGTCCCGCCACCCGCAGCTGCACCGCGAGAAGCCTCCCACACAGACGCCTCAGGCACACCACCCCATGCCTGCCACATCACACACACACCTTGGATGCGCTCTGGATCTGCATCTTGGTGTGGAAGTAGGCGCCGCAGGCCATGACGGGCAGGCAGGCCACCACCACCAGGCTCAGCTTCCAGCCGTTGGTGAATGCCACGATGAGGCCGCCAATCAGGGTGACCAGGTTCTGTGCGAGCAAGGGTGGGAAGCAGGGGTGAGGGTCGAGCTGGCTGGGCGCTGCAGCTGGGCGCTGCGGATGGTCGCGGCGGCAGCCGAGCCCTGGCTCTACTTCTACCCATGAACACAGAACCCACACACATAGGCGGCCACAGCACACCTGCGTCAGCAGGCCCATGGTGTCTCCAAACTGCCCCTTGACCGACAGGGCGTCGGAGGAGAGCTTGGAGGACAGCACGCCGCTGCTGTTGCGGTCCTCATCGTACCACCCCACCTCCTGCGGATTGGAAGAAAGAAACAGGCGTGCAGGAGGCCGGGTGGCGTTTGGTGGGCTGCTTGCTGCGCCTCCGGCAGGCACAGTGTGCTCATGCCTGAGCTTCCGCTCGTGCAACCTCGTCCCGTAACCAGGCCCGACCCCTCGTGAGCATGCAGCCGTGTCGCAGCGCAAGCGCATGTGCACACCTGGCGCAGCAGGGCTCGGAACATGAGGACGCGCACGCGCAGCGCCAGCTTCTGGCCCATGTAATTGAAAGAGTAGGACTGCAGGGTGGGCGGGCAGGGTGGAAAGCATGAAGAACGGGACGGGTCAGAAGGCGACGAGGCACGCTCGGCGCCAAGGTGCGGAGGCAGGCGTGCCCTGGCTCGCTTGACAGCAGGCTTTGAAAAAGCACGCAAGCAAAAAGGCAGTGCAGGGTTGGCCAGCCAAGCTGCCGTGCGGGCAGGGCGGTACAGGCCGGCGGTACGGACCTGGAACATGGCCGCGACGATGGCGCCCACACCAATGGCCACAAACACGAGCGACCACTTCTGGGCGCCGCTGCTGATGTCTTCCACTGCACAGGCGCAGGCATGGAGCGCGGCGCACAGCGAGGCACAGGCACGGAGGGTGAGGCACAACAGCCGGGGAAGCAGCTGCCACAGGATGGGCCCAGCACACACAGGGAGGGTCCGGCCCTCCTCCACCTCTCCAACACGCGTGTTGGAAACAAGTACACAACGGTGACTCGCCTGGGCCGTAGAAGGTATCCAGGATGGAGCTGAAGGCGATGGCAAAGCCTGCGGCGGAAGGGAGGGGAGCGCGCGGCAGCCGTGCTCGAGAATCAAGGCGAACCACAACACACGCTGCAGCTGGGGCTCCCTCAGCGCTCCATAAACAGCCAGGGAGGTAACGACTGCCAGGTGCGGGCCTGGCGGCGCACCCGGCATCATCATGCCCAGCGCCGCCGACCCCAGCATGCCCGTCACCGCCGCCGGCAGCTCAGGCTTGTTCAGCGCCACGATTCGCTTGATGGGCACCTGCAGGCGCAGGCTGCCAAGCCAGCTCAGCACCACATAAACGCATGCGCGCATGCAAGGCAGCTGGCGCTGGCGCTGCGTGATCATGCACCATGCAGCCCGCTGGCCAGGGGCATCTCCACACCCGTCCACCTACCCACCTACTCCCCCACACACAAAGCACTCCCCCGCCACCCACCTTGATCTGCTCCTCCTCGGCCGTCGACTTGCGGTGGTCCACCGCCTCCTGCTCCGCCTCCCGCCGCCGCTTGGTGTCCTTGCGGCGGAAGCTGATGTAGCGGCGCATGCCGCTCATGCCGCGCTGCACGGCGGGGCGCAGCAGGGACATACCAAAATCCCTCGGTGCGAATGCACCACAAACTTGGCAGGGCAGAAAGAAGGGCCAGGTGGGCCGAAAGCCTGCCAAGGCATGCGTGCAGGGTGTTGGTGGGTTTGCTGCACCATGCAACCTGCCCAGCTTGCCTGCAGGGCCATGCCAGGCATGACGCCACGGGCGGCGGCGCTCTGGGACGGGTCTGGAGCGGGAAGGCCCTCTGCGAGTGCCTCTGGCACAACTGTGCCTGAAGACAAGAACACGTAGGGAGAAACAGAGGGACAATCTGGCTCAGAGTTGGAAGTGCTGACTTACGCCGGCACTTTGTCAGCAGTTGGCTGGAAGCCGTTTGCGCAGCATGGGGCAGCATGGGGCGGCGAGTGCAGCCTACGAGCCCCACCTGCTTTCTTGAAGAAGCCGCCTGCCCTGCCAGACTTGTCAGCGGCATCCCCCGACTGCCGCGACAGGCGGGGGGTAATGGCGTCATCCTGTAACCGGGCAGCAGCGCAGCGTTAGCGCACAGCTATCATCTCCCGGCTCTGAGCATGCAGCCGCAGCCTGCGCCTTGCACACTTCTGCCCGGCGTGCCAAGCGCCCGTTGCAGCTCAAAGCAGGCAGCAGGCGGGACGAGGAAGCCGGCTGGTGCTGGCAGGCGACAGACCTCTGGCACAGCCGCCAGCAGGGTCAGCGGGCCCATCCCCTCATACTCCTCCTCCTCCTCCTCGCTGTCCCCTGTGCCGCCGCCCTGCTGCTGGGTGTGCACCAGCGTCCAGTAGGCCCCGCCGAGCGCCATGAGCTCATCGTGGCTCCCCTGCTCCACAATGTGCCCCTGCTTCACCACTGCACACCATGGCGAGGCGGGGAGGAAGGCACGTGCCGCACGCAAGCAGGGTCAACACGAGCCGCCACTGGGGACGGGCAAGGGAGGAGGCAGCGGGCTGTGGCAAACCAAGGCAGTGCCACACCTGCGATCATGTCGGCGCCAATCACAGTTGACAGCCGGTGCGCCACCACCACCTACGGCAGGCACACGACTACCACTCGTCAAGTGCCGGGTGGCCATCCGACAGGTGGCGCAAGCCCACACATATATCCTCACACCGCGCCCGACACACAGCCAGCCAGCAAGCGCAGCCGGCCCGGCCGGCCAGCCGCCCGCAGCCAGGCCCGGCGTGCGCATCGCGTCGACGCGCGACCGACGCACCGTGGTGCGCCCCACCATCAGCCGGTCCAGAGCATCCTGCACCACGTGCTCGCTCTCCGCATCCAGCGCTGAGGTGGCCTCATCCAGCAGCAGGATCTTGGGGTCCTTGAGGATTGCCCGCGCGATGGCGATGCGCTGCTTCTGGCCCCCCGACATCTGCACCCCCTTCTCGCCCACCTGGGTGTCGTACCTGCACGCCTCACGGCAAGCCGCAGCACCATTGGCTCAGGGGCATGTAACGCATGCAGGCATGCATGTAATGGCAAGATCAGGGAAGCAGGCGCATGTGATGCTGGGCAGCTGCGAGTGCCCCTGCAAGCGCTGCCGGCTGGCAGCTCGCGGCGAGGCGGCCGTGCGCGTGCTCACCCCCTGGGCAGGCCAGAGATGAAGTTGTGGGCGTTGGCGGACTTGGCCGCCTCCACAATCTCCTCCATGGTGCATCCTGCTTGATGCAGGGGCAGCCACGCAGCGCACGCTTTGGTCTGAGGGCGCCGCAGGAAAGGCCACAGCACCCGCTGCGACCAGGTCTGCCAGGCATGGGCACGCGTGCCAACCACAACGTGCCAACCACAACAGGCACCTGCTCCCACCAGCCCGCCGGTGTCCCCCAGCACAAGCTGCTGCTGCCAGCCAGCAGGCGCAGCGCACCTGGCTTTCCGAGGCGGATGTTCTCGGAGATGGTCGTGGCAAACAGCGTGGGCTCCTGGCTGACTAGCCCAATCTGGGAGCGCAGCCAGCGCAGCTGCACACAGAGAGGCAGCCAGCAGGCAGCATGCGAGCGCTGGATCACCAGTAACAGCACAAGATGCTGGCATAGGCTGAACAGCTGGCACAGCAGCAGCATGTTCTGCCTCTCGACAAGACAAGCAGCGTGGTTTCTTTGTGCCCTCCAACTTGTTAAGGGGGTCAGTCCCCAATGTGTCCGGAGACATCGTGTTCCGCCCTGATTTGTTTCCTGCTGCGCTGCACCCACCTGCAGCTTCTTGATGTCCACGCCATCGATCAGCACCTCACCCGCCTGCGGATCGTAGAAGCGCTCTGCACAGGCGGGCGGGCACACGTTCAGCAAGTCCAGGGAGGCATGTGCGCACACCTCTGCACCACTTTCTGCTCCCACCCCCCACACGCCTGGTGCCTCCCGCAACTTCAAGCCGCGATTGGCCTGACAGCACACCAGCGCTGCAGGTCTCTGCCCGCATGCACACTCACATCCCCCACCCACCCACCCCGGCTCTCTTGAACCTCCGACTTACCGATGATGCCAATGACGGTCGACTTGCCGCTGCCGCTCTCCCCAACCAATGCTACGGTCTTGCCGGCGGGCACCGTCAGGTTAAACTCGCGGAAGACCTTGACGTCTGCAGCAAGGCAGGGGTGGTGACCGGTGCGTGTGAGAGCTGGGTGTTTGCGTGTGTGAGGTCGCACGTGTGCTGGCAAGCGCAGCGTGGACACAGCGAAACACATAAAGCATTCAAGGAGCCACACGGGCGCAGACGATAAG
>NW_005435085.1:1694460-1725193 GCF_000147415.1 Chlorella variabilis | reverse complement strand
AGCCGTGGGGCGGGGTCAGGATACGCGCCTGCCGCTTTGCTGCATCCGTGGTGCGCCAATGCAATGAGACAGACTGGAAAAAACCCTGCCAAGTCCATCAAGCACTCTCACCGGCGGCGTCGAGGTCAATGCCAGGGGTGCGCTTCATGATGTGAAAGATGCGCCCGCCCGCCGACTTGCCCTGCAAAGAGGAAAGGGAAAGCACGTGGCCGGCACGTCGGCAAGCGCAGTGGGGCCAACCCAGCAGGCCTGCCTGCACGTGCATGCGCCGCGGCTCCCCTGCCAAGCGGCACCCCACCACAGTCGCGCCGGCCCATGCCCAGCAGCTGCCTGCTCGCCTGCTGGAAGTACTGGGCATTGGGCGCGGCCTGCCCCAGCGCAAAGCCGCCAATGAGCGCAGAGAACAGAACGTTGACCACGTCGCCGCCTGCACGCACCACACGCGATTGCAGGCATGGTTGGGGTGGAGCAGGAGCAGGAGCAGGGGTGGAGTGGCAGGTGCGCGGCCACCGGAGGGCAGCGGGCAGGCAAGAGCGCAGCAGCTGAGCGCGTCGCTGCGCGCGGCGCACCACAGCGGCCCAGCTGTGACGCCAGTTGGCAGCCCCCAGCAGGCAGGCCCAGGGCTCCCTCCGCCCGCGCCCCAGGGCCAGCGACAGCCCTGCCGTGCGCAGCCCTCCATTCACCCACCGTTGTAGGCTCCAGCCACCACGCGTGTACTGCCGTACCACAGCGCCAGCGCGTATGCGAAGAAGGCCACCCCGTTTGTGATGCCCACCACCAGGCCACCCAGGAAGCCCTGGCGGATGCCCACCTGCAGGTGGAAATAGTGGAAGGAAACGAGGCGGCGTGGGCGGCGGCGGTCAGGCATCAGCGCGTGCAGCAGAATGGCAGCATGGCGCAGCAGGCGGCCTGAAAGTGCAGCACAGCACCATGCAGCGGGCACGGAACATGGTTGCCGTTCAAGCAGACCTTGAGCGGCGGCTGCAGGGAGGCTGAGTAGGCCTCCAGCGTGCGCTCCTCCCCGTTGAAGGCATACACAGTCCGGATGTTGCCCAGGGCCTGCTGCGCGATGGAGTTGGCGTCTGCAGGGGCGGCAGGGGGGCATGGCACACGTGTGTGATGGCTGCACAGCGCATGGTGTGTGTGTGTGTGTGTGTGTGTGATGGCTGTACAGCGTGTGGTGTGTGTGCGTGTGTGTGTGTGTGCGTGTGTGTGTGTGCGCGCGTGTGCGTGTGGGTGTGCGCGTGTGTTGTGCGACCTGCCCACCTGCGTAGGCTGTGTTGATCTTGGAAGTGTTGCGGGCCATGAAGACGGAAATCATGAAGCTGCGGGGGAGGATGGGTCCAGAGTGAGCATATGCCAGCCGAGGGCAGACACCAACAGGCACAGTGTTGACCCACACGGCCCAATCCGAGCCTGGACAAAATGGGGTTGCAGGTCTGGGCAGCAGCGGCGCCTCACCCCATGCCGGCCAGGAAGGGCGTGACTGCCAGCATCACGAGAGTCATGTCCCAACCCTTGGTGAAGGCTGCAGCAGGGGAGGGGAGCGGGCACAAGGTCGGCAGCGGCGACACAACGTAGCAGCACGGCAGCGAGCGGCACACACACGGAAGCAGCGGCCAGGGGACGGGGCAGGCGTCCTAGTTTGCCAGCCTGCGCCGTCACTGGGGTGTGCCGCCGCCACCCAGGCCCGCCCCACGTACCGATGATGATTCCCACCACCGCGGTTGTGAGGTTGAAGATGACGTGGCCGACCTTGTCGCCTATGGCCAGCTGGATGGTCTGGCAGTCCTCGTTCAGGCCCTGCAGCAGGCGGCCTGCAGGCGGGCAACCCGCAAGGCAGCCAAGAAGAGTGTCGGGGGGTTAAGGGAGGGGTGCAGGGGTTGGCCCAGGAACAAACACCGGGCGCCTTCTCTCCTCGGTTCTGTCCACGACGCCAGGCGTCACGTGCAGGCCTGCCCGACACCGGCAGGGCAGCGGACGGGCGGCCCCCCTCCCTCGTCTGCCTGCTGTCTGCCTGCTCTGGCTGCGCCACACTCCTTGCTCACCGCTGGTGGCTGTGGTGTCGAAGTAGCCCACATCCTGCCGCAGCACGCTCTTCAGGTACTGCCCCCGCATGCGGTTCACCTGCCGCACGCCTGCATGCCACACCGCGCAGGATTCCATGCGGGAGCGTGGGCGGGAAGGTGGGGTTGCAGAGGCTGCCTGCCGGCGGCGCCATGGGCGGGCTGTCTTAGCAGCCAGCCACGCCTGGCCTTGCCTCCGCCGCCACATCGGTTGCACTCATGTGGGCTGTGAACCCAAACCAAGCAAACAGGTGCAAATGCCGGGCGTCCAGGCAGCACAGAGACGGGCAGCGCAAAGCCGAGGCCCACCTGTGAGGGTCCACAGGGCGACCTGCAGGTACGCCGCCACAAAGGCGCCCACTCCGAGGTACACAAAGTACACTGTGAAAAGAAAACGAAGCAGGAAGTGAATAGGCGTCAGCCAAACACACACCAGGAGGCGCCCGCCGCACCCATGGGCCCAGCCCATTCCTCTGTCAATGCCCACGTCCCCGCCACACTCCCTACACGCACAAACGCCTGCCGCCCGCCCACCCACCTTCACACCCACGCACATCGGTGAGACCACCCATACCCATGCACACCTTTTGGCAAATTGCCTACCCCCCCCCCCCCCCCCCCCGCTCACGTGAGTACTTGGTGACCTGCTCCGTCAGCGCATCTGGGTCATCTTCGTTGCCGCCAAACGAGTTGACCAGCCCGCCAAAGATGAGCGCAAACAGAGGCATGGCGGCGCCGTTGGCGGCCGCTCCGCCCGCGCCCAGCAGCATGAAGAGGTAGTCCAAGCGGTCGGCATACCTACAGGGCAGGGTTGGAGGGGTATGCGAGGACAAGGCGGTAGAGGCAGGGCGGTGCGGTGGGATAATGAGCGGGCCAGGGCCCCATGCCTGTGTCGGCTGGCGCACACCTCAGCCCCGGGTGTGCCATGGGCGCAGGGGGCCTCACCTATACAGGCTGAAGTAGCCCACGGGCTTGGCTGCCTTCTCCCCGTCCGGCAGCACGGCCTGCTCATGGTCGGGCAGCTTGCCGCCAGAGTCCTTGCTGTGGTCTGAGGCGGCGTCGCCGCCACCGTCGCCGCCGCCGCCGTCGACCACGACGACCTTGCTGCTGGCCAGCTCCACCGCTCCATTGGCTGAGACGATCACCGCCTCCTCGTCAAACTCCCCGCCGCCCGTGCCGTTGGCGACTCGTTTGGGGTCGCCTCCAGGCCCCATTCTGGTTGTGAGCTTCACGTAACTCTGAGGCGTGCTGGGTGCCCACCACGGATTTAACCGCGTTGGTGATGCTCACAGAGGTTTGGGGCTGCGGGAGTGGAGGAAGGGGCCGGTAACCCGGCAACCGTGTGCGTGCCGTCAACTGGCGCGTGTGTGAGACACGCCAGCGGCCCAGGGTGCCCCACAAGTACACAATTCGCAAACAGCATTCGAATTCGGGCCAGAGACTTGGCTGATGGAGCCAGCTCGGACGGCACTTGAAACGGGACGAATGCACTGGCTTTCTTTGCATCTTCCCAGGGCCGATGCCCACCTCAAAATCGATCACC
The DNA here is from genome assembly GCF_000147415.1 of Chlorella variabilis. NCBI lineage: Eukaryota > Viridiplantae > Chlorophyta > Trebouxiophyceae > Chlorellales > Chlorellaceae > Chlorella > Chlorella variabilis. Next base: position 1,721,584 of record NW_005435085.1, on the reverse strand, counting down.
GACTCAGAAGCCCGCCCGTCTCCTGGTGCCCGCCATCGCTGCGCTCCGCTTCCGCTCCTGGACAAGGTACCCGTTCCAGCACCAAGAGCGGTGCACTCTCCAACGCTCCTTGCCCGGAAGGCAGGCCCGCTGTGCACGGCTGCATAGCGCCGCCGCCGCCGCCGCCCGCACATGGGGCGGGCGGGCAGCCGAGGCCGCAGGGCGGCAGGCAGTCGCGACTCTGACACCCTGAAGGCAGTCAACAACCTGCTGCTGGAGCGTGACAGTCCGGTGAGCGTGCGTGGGGAGCGCCTGGCGGGTGCCTGCTCTCTGCACTTACCAAACGTGTAAGCACCCATAGTGCCCATCAGCTCTGCCTCTCCTGCTCCCTCACGCAGGCTGCCCTGACCCAGCTGCGCAAGATAGCGGCGATCCGTGGCCTGGTCAATGACGGGGTGAGAGGCAGGCAGGACTGGAGGAGCGGCGACAGCTGGCTCCCAACCCTCACATGCCACTCAAGCTGCCCCGTGCCCTGCGCTCTCGCCTCGCCTGCCCTGCCCCGCAGCTGCGCGCGCGGGTGTGGCCGCACCTGGTGGGAGTGGGCAGCGTGGCGCAGGAGGATGGGGCCGCGGACTACCAGCGGCGGCACGGCAGCACCCACAAGGACAGCAATGTGTTGGCCTGTGATATGGCCCGCTCGCTGTGGAGCTTCACTCAAGGCGCGGTGCTGCGGGTTGGCATGTGTGTGTGGCGGCAAGGCATGCCGTGGTGGTGGTGGTGGAGAGTGTACCAGGGCCGAAAGCGGCCAGGCATGCTGCAAGGCGCAGCTCGCAGAGCCGCCTTGCAATTTGGGTTCTGGCCTGCGCTCGCACCGACCAGCCGTGGCGCCCCAGCCCAGCCCCGCAGTAGCGCCAGGCGGAAGCACAGGCCGTCGCCACCCGCTCTCCTGCCTGCCTACAGGCTGGCCCGAGGGGGAGCGCGAGGCCAAGCGGCGCGCGCTGCGCCGTGTGCTGGACGGCGCTGTGGCGGGCAACGAGGGCGGCCTCTACTATTACCAAGGCCTGCACGACGTCGCCGCCGTGCTGCTGTTTGTGTGCGGCGAGCCGGCCGCCTACCGCCTGCTGCGCGCGCTGGCCGCCTGCCACCTGCGCGACTGCACGCGCCCCGACCTGGCCGCCGCCACCGAGACGCTGCGGCTGCTGTACCCCATTTTGGAGCAGGTGGGCTGTGTGTGTGTGTGTGTGTGTGTGTGTGTGTGTGTGACAGGAGAAAAGAGAGAGACCTGCAGTTGGGTGGGGTGGCTCACACGCTCGCCTCCCGCAGGCGTGGTGCAGCAACAACACTGTTTCTTTCCTCCCTCTGTACCGCAGTGCGACACCGAGCTGTACCGCTATCTGCTGGGGCTGCAGGAGCCGGCGCTGGAGGTGCCCTACTTTGCGCTCAGGCACGGCGCAGCATGCACAGCAAGGGCCGCACGGCGCCAGGTGGCGCCTTGCATGGCCTGGCACCCTGCAGCGTTGCGCACCCCTCCAACCTCAGCCCTGCCCCATCCCTCATTCCTTCCCGTCCTGCTGCCCTGCTCACTGCAGCTGGTACATGACCTGGTTTGCCCACGACGTGCCCGGGCTGCACCAGATAGCTCGCCTGTTTGACCTGTTCCTCGCCTCCCACCCGCTCATGCCGCTGTATGTGGCAGCGGTGGCCATCAAGGCAAGCTGCTGCCGGCCCGCAAAGCTGCTGTGCTGTGACGTTTGCTGGCCTGTACCGGCAGCAGCAGCAACCTGCGCTCCACCAACCCAGGTGGCAGGCATGCAGCCATTTGGGCGGCGGGGAGGGAGGGAGTCACCCCCGGCCGCCCCGCCTCCTGCAGCAGCAGCCAGCCGGTCAGGCGGCCAACCACCTGAAACCATGCGTGCTGTGGCTGCGCTGTGTGTGCAGGGCAACCGGCGCGAGATTCTGGAGTGCGGCGAGGACGGGCTGGCTGTGTATGGCACCCTCAGGAGGATGCGGTTCCTGCAGCCGGGGCAGCCCGACGCCGATGAGCTGGCGCGGCAGGCGGCGGCGCTGTACCAGGCGGTACCGCCGGTGGTGCTGGCAAAGCGCCGCGGCATCCAGCTGCGCCACTCGGCCGCCATAGATGCCTACCTGAGGTGTGGCTGTGCGCTGGCACTGGTGTTGCCAGCACACAGGGCGGCTGAGTGGCGACGCTGCCGGCAGCCTCCCTGTCTACTGCCCCCCCCATCCCACTTCTGCCTGGTCACGCGCCCTGGCCCGCAGCGAGGGACGTTGGAAGGTGCCGGCAGAGCCCCGGGGCGCCCGCCACCCGTTTGGCCAGCAGGCCGTGCAGCAGCTGCAGGCCCTGTTCGTCCCGCAGGTGCATCACTGGCCCGCCGGCAATGCCAGCCCTGTTTTCGTGCTCCTGCTGAAAGTGCTCCCAGTTATCATGCCGGGGGCATGCTCAAGAGGTGCCAACTGACCGCAGGCAGTGGTGGCATTTCTGTTGCAGGGAGGAGCCGGGCAGGCGCGGGGCGCTGCGGCGCTGGCAGCAGTGATCACCAGGTAGGTCCCTGCCTTGGCTGTCCGCCGGCTGCGCCCCTCGGCACCTGCTTACGTGGACGATACCCTGCTTGTGCAACAGCCGCTACCCACAATTGGCCGGGTGCTCCACTGAACCACGCGTGCCGCGCTGTGCTGCGCTTTGTGCAGCGTCACGGGCTTGGCGGCCTTTGGAGCCATCCTTCTGGCGCAGATGCAGGCGGCTCAGTGGGGCCGGTGACCCCGGCGGCAGACGCATGACCCTCGTACAACCCCCTTTCCTGTACCATGCTGATACCCATTCCTCCATTGCATTGCTGCCCCAATCAGTGCGCTATCCATTCCTGTCCCTTTGCTCTTCCTCCCTGCCCTCCCTCCGCCGTGCTGCTCTCCCATGCTTGTCGCTTCACCTTAGCTGTAAAACCCAGCCCTGACGGGTACTGGCTGGATTACAGTGCGCAGCAGAGGGGGCAGCTGCAGCTAGCCATTCTCCGCCATCCCGCTGGCCCTCCCAGCTATTCTGTTGTCCAGCACCACCGGCAAGTGGGCCACCATGACGGAAGTGAGCTGGAACTTGCTGCCGCCGGTGGTGCTGGGGCCAGCGTCCTGTTGCATGCTGTTGCCGCCACCGCCGCTGCTGGGGCCAGCGCCCTCCGTGCTATTGCCGCCTGTGCCTGCGCCCTGCGTGCCACCGCCGCTGCTGCGGTCCACAATCGTAAGCCGCACCCGGCACTTAGCAGACTGGGTGACCTGCAATGTCGCAGCGCATAGCGGCGGTTGGGATGCGGACGGTGGAGGCTTGCTGCTGATGCTCAGCTTGCTTGCAGGCAGGCAAGCAGGGCGCCTGGCCTATTGCTGGCATCAGCAGGCGCAGCACATGGGCGCGCACAGCCAGGCCTCCCCGCTGCCCAAAGCAGCCAACCAACACCCAGGAGCAGGCTTGCCTTGAGATCATGCATGTGCGTGAGGGACGCCTGCTGCTCCCACTGCGCATCCACCAATGTTTCCTCGCAGCTGCAGCCGCCGCCGCAGGCCACCTTGGCCAGCCCCATACCCTCGTAGCTGCGCAGGTAGCCCAGGTACAGGGTGGCCCACTTGCCCGCCTGCTCCGAGGTGTCGGCGGTGCTGAGCTCCAGCACAATTGTGTCGCCTGCACACCCAGGAATAGATAGAGCCATGAACTGCGGGCCGGGCACGCCAGACAGCCCGAAGCACTCCCATCGGTGCTGAAGAGCTGCGCCAGCATCTGCCCACAACTGCTGAGGCCAGCCACACACTATTCGCAACCCCTGGGGCTCCCTGCCACCCGGCTCGCCTATGCTCAGCCCGCAGTAGCCCCAGTTCTGGTCTATGAGGGTGGTGCCGTTGGGGCGCTCGGGGCACCACCTGAACCCGTCCATCTCCCTCCCCAGCTCCTTCAACTCCTCCTGCACATCACACAGCACGGGGAGCGATACGGCGGCAGCAGGGCGTGGTGTTCAGGCTGCTGCTGGTGCGTGTGCAGCTGCCGACGAGGCACAGGCAGGCAGGTGGTCTGCAAGGTAGCCGCACCTGCATCGCACAGAGCGTGGTGGAGATGTCTGCATTGCCTGGGATCATCTGGGGCGGCAGCTCTGCCTCCTTGTCAGGCGTTTCCCCGCCGCTGCTGCTGCTGCTGCTGCTGCTGCTGCTGCTCTTGCCACTGCTCGCACCGCTGCCTGCCGTGCTGCCCTCGTCGTCATCGGGCGACGCTGACGGCGCTGCAGCTGCGGCTGCCACCGCCGCGCTGCTGGCCGCCACGTTTTCCACCGCCTGCATCACCACCCCGGCCAGCAGCTCGGCCATGACTTGGTGCCCCACGTCTGCAGGGCAGGCAGGGCAGAGGGGCAAGCAAGTGTGATGGGTGGCATGTGCGACAGTCGGCCAGCGCTGACATGCAGGCAGCGGGTGGAGGTGGTGGGCAGCAAGCCCCTATTAACGCCACAGCACCAGGCATGCATGCCCTACCAGCAGCTCTACCTTGCCTCCCATCTACCCTAGAATCCCGACTCCTCACCAAACCCACCCGAGGGGTGCACTTTGTCGTAGAAAAAGTACTGGGCTTCTGTGCCGGGGGTTGCTACAGGTAGCTGGGCGCCCTGGGGCGACACCTGGCCCCCCTTGAGCACGTGGCTGACCTTGAAGGGGGCCACCCCGGCCCGCATCTGGGGCCACACCGCGGTCCTGACGGAGGGCGAGGGCATGTCGTAATACTGCATAGGCGGTAGCATACAGTACAGTACCGCTCACCAATGGGCAAATGTTGACGGCTGGTGGCAGCACACACGTGCAAGCTGCTGAAGACCGACCAATTAGGCATGAGCCAGCAAGGGGCTCGCGCGGCAACGGCACGCGGCCGACCGCCCAAAGCCCCCTCCCCTCCCCTTCCCAGGCCCGCGCAGCGCTGCGCCGCCCCACCTGTGCCAGCGTGCTGAGCTGCTGCTCCGCAGGTCCGTAGTAGAGGCCCGCGCCTGCGCCATCCCCCGCGCAGAGCCACCAAGCATAGTGGTGAAGCACCAGCACGGCGGGTCGCCCCGGCAGACGCGCCAGCCTGCGCAGCAGCTGCTCAAAGGCGCGGCGCTGGGGCGTGGCGAAGGGCAGGTCGCCAGCCTCATCGAAAGTAAACTCTGCCACCACGATGTCGGCATCCTGTGTGGGGTGTGGCGCAGGCAGGCAGGCAGGCAGGCAGGTGGGCAGGGAGGTGGGCGGCAAGCGCGTTGCCGTTGCCGTGTGCACGCCGCTGCGCCGCAGAGGCCCGTACGCACCGGCGGGATGAGGGCCTCAGCACAGAGGGACAAGATGGCAGATGTGGCGCCTCCGATGGCTTTGTTGGCCAGCACGTGGCCGCTGTGGGGGAAGGTGGCGTTCAGGAACTTAAAGAAGCGGGCTGGGTAGGCGGTGGCATCGCTGCTGGCGCCGCCACCGTTGGTTACGCTGCCGCCGGTGGTGAATGCCTTGATAGGGCGCCCCGCCAGCAGCTTGGCTGCCACCCGTTCAATGCGGCCTCCGCTGCCGTAGAAAGCCAGGCCGCGCTGCAGCTGGCTGGGGTGCAGGATAGGGCGCCAAGGCGGCGGCGGCAGGCGGAGGTGATGGGCCGTCGCGCTGCCCCCGCGAGCGGCCGGCACGGCAATACCCGCCAGCGTCCAAGTTCGGCGCATGCTTGGCGGGGGCACGCCCTCACCGCTCTGACAACCTGCTGCCAGCAATCGGAAAGAAAGGCACTTGGTGGCGGCAGCTAGGAGCAGCGGCAGCGGCGCCGCAAGTCGGTTGACACACCACCGCCTGCAGCTAGCTAGCTCTATGTGTGCGATCATGTGCCGCCTATCTCACCTCCCCAGCAGCCCCCGGGCGCTGCTGCCCACAGGGAGGCCGTGACCAAAGCTCCCAGCAGGAAACACAGGCGTTTGCTGCTCGACCGGCTTGCGAGGCGCACAGGTCGCGCTGCCAAAACGCACAGGGACACGGCTCCTGTTCTGCTCCAAGGACCTCGAACGCCGCTCATTTTCAGCGAACCTAGCGAGCGCTGAAGTCCCTCCCCCATACTGCTCCCTCCCCGCTCTTAGCAGCCTGGAAGAATGTCTGCGATCAACATGCCGTATACAACAGGACACAGCGCTGCCATGCTGCAGGGGTACTAGCCTCCGCCAGCCTGCTGGCGCACAGGTGGCGGGCGGCCGTTCAAACCAACGCCACGGATGGCGTCTGCCGCAGTGTGCACTTACATCCACAACGAATAGAGCGGCATGCCAAACAATCACAGTGCCGGGGAAAACCATGCGCAGCGCAATCAATACCGAGCTGCAAAGAATGAGGGGGTGCGGGCTGCCGCCGCTGGAAAACAAAGCCGACGCCGCTGCCGCCGACGGCCACACGCTCATCAGGTTGGAACCCTGTGTTATGGCCAAGGTAAATCGCCAGTTCTAGACAGCAACGTCAGCCGCTCTTCTGAAATCCAAGCCCCTTGTCTTCAGCATACCGCTCCATGAAGCGCATGAAGCGATCCCACTCGAACGAGCTGTCGCCACAAAAGGTGGGGGTGCACACAGAGCCATAAGAACTTCTGGTCGGCATGCAAGTGGTGCTGTGCTGGCAACAGGCAGGCAGGCTTCGCGATGCACTCCCACCGCCCCCACAAACACCTGCGCATCACGTATTTGACCTCAATCTTGTCCGGCCTGCCGTTCACAAACTTGGCCTGCACATCCACCGTCTGCGGCGGGGCGGTGGCGGTGCGGGCAGGCAGGAGCCGGTCAGTCACCAGGCACACAATTAAGTACACAACCCAGCTTCACAGCAGACCTAGTCGTGGTCGTCGTTATGCCCAGCTCTCAACACACACACCCTGGCCACACAAGACAATGACAGCCACACCATCCGGCACCACCACACGCAGCACCCAGCAGACCTGGATGGTGCCCTCGTCGTCGTTCATGTACAGCCCCGTGATGTCGCCCAGCTCGCTGCTGGCCTCGAAGATGGCCGGGTTCTGGAACACAAAGGTCGCTGCAGAAAAAAAGAGGCAGCAAGGCACGCGGCAGGCCTGGTTGGATGGCGGACGGCTGGGAGCTGTAGGGCCCCATGGTTAATTGGCTTGTATCGACGGAACAAGTGCATGCATGCATGACTGGAGCTGCGGCCCCGCTGCAAGTGTCGGCAGCGCCGGCTCTGCATGGGCACAAGGTGCCCCACGCACGCGACCATGACGCACCTGTGCCGCTGGCGCCGTCCCTGCTGCGGGTGAGCTTGACGTCGGGGATGGTGGGCTCCTCGATGCCCTTGATGAACTCCATGCTGCTGGCCATGCAGGTGACCTGCGGCCGCGCCGCGCGCACCGCCACCGCGCGCGTGGCGGGGCGGGCGCGCGTGAACGCCGCGGCGGCCCTAGGCGCTGCAGGGCCCAAGGGAGGAGGGGCGGATGTGCATGGAGTGTGGATCCCGGCCTCGTGAAGGCCGCAGGCACTCGGTTGCAGGCGCTGGCGCTGGTCTGGCTTGCGCCTGTGCGCACGGCATCACCACCTCGCCACCACTCCCGCCTCACCTGCTGCTAGCTGCATGATGTCTGATGCTAGGACGGTGCGTAATTTGGCTCACCGCTGGCGCAATGCGGCTGCGGCTCAAGGCTGAGGCAAGAAGTTGGGAGACTGTGGGCGGGAGAGGCGACAAGGAACTGGAATGTGTTAAAAGCTTCTGTGGAGGCCCGATGGGAGTGCCGGGGGTTGGGTGGAGGGGTGAAACAATTCTGTACAGCTATGGGGGCAGGCGCCTGCAGTCTGCGGATCGATCAGGGGTGGTCGGCCCCACCCAAGGGCAGATTGACACGCTCAACTGCGAGGTCTGCAGGCGCCCAGAGCTCATCCGGCGCAAGCTGTTTCGCTCCCGCCCAGCTGGGCTGCCTCCTGCCGAGTCTGGCGCCGATGCAGACAACCTTGCAGCTGCTGCATGGGCCTACCAAAGCCCTGGTGGCTTCCGCCCTGGCAGGGCTGGCAGCCGACCTTGCGCAAAGCAGCAGCAACCCGGCGCTCTGCTTCGTGCAGAGGCCGGCCTACGACGATGAGGCCTTCCTGGTGCGTGCCGCAGGGCAGGGCAGCGGCCGGGGAGGGACAGCTCCCGCCGTTCCGCCCACCCGCTCTCGCCGCCTGCAGGCCTCTCCCGGCCCCGCGCCAACCCCTGCACATCCCCATTTCCCATACCGTCCTCATGCTGCCGCACTGCCGCAGAGCTTGTACGGATCGGCCCAGCAGCGGGCGCTGGCCACCCCCAAGCCCAAGCGCCCCGTGGGCTACGCAGCGCTGGCCAAACTGACCACTGCCGGCCATGTTGCCTTCACCGTCGGCCGCAAGTGAGCCTCGGCTGTGCATGGGATTGCCTTGCCTATGTGCCAGCATGGCCTTGCATTACAGGGGCATTGAGCTGACCGCTGACGCAGGTCAGCTGGCTGTGGTGTGGTTGGCAGCGTGTGTGGCGGCGGTGCCTGCTGTTGCGGCGGTTGCCTGATGTTGTTCATGCCTCCTGCGCCGCCCTGTTGCCTGCAGCGTGGGCCTGTCAGTGCTGATCACCGTCAACAAGTGGCTGCTGGCGGCTCTGGAGGAGGAGGAGGCGGCGGAGGCTGAGGTGGGTCCTGCTGCTGACGGCTTAGCCAGGCTGGCTGCCCCCCCTGGCCAGCTGCTGCGGCACGCCAGGATCTTGCAGTGCAGGAAATGCATGCTCACCCAGCCGCCGTTGCTCGCTTCTCGCCTGACCTCATGCCGCCATGGCTGCCACTTCACCCATCCTCATGCTCCCGTCAGCAGCCGCCCACGCGCGCCTGCTGCCGCCGCCACCCTCCCCCCTCCTGCTCCTGCCAACAGGGGCGGGAGCCAAACGTCCCGCCGCTGAAAGTAGAGGAGATAGTTGTGGCCTGCCAGCGAGGCGGGTACAATGCATGCGTCGACCTGGCGGTACAGGCCACGCGGGCGGGGTTGGATGCGCAGGCGGTGCAGCGGCTGCCGCCTGCGGTGGCCAAGAAGCTCATCAAGGGTGGGTGCCGCCCGGCCCGCTGCCGCCGCTGGATGCGGGCTGCCGCTGCTGAGTGCGGGCTGCCTGACCCTTGCCGCGGCTGGTACTCTGCGCCGCTGCCGCCGCGTGCCTTGCCGCTGTCGCCAGGCCTCCCTGCTGCCCTCACGGCCCCGCCACGGCCCGCCGGCTGCCCGCTGCTGCGCAGACCTGCGGCAATCGGCTGTGCGCAAGGGCAGGCTGCCCTGGTACCTGCGCCTGCCGCGGGTGGCCAGGACCGCGGCGTTCTCGGAGGCAACGTGGTGGGCTGGTGAGGCGTGCTGCCCTGCTGACTGCGTGCTTCCTGCGTGCGGCCAAGTTCGCCTCTGTGGCGGCGAACTGGCTGGCCTGTGCTTCGGGCCTGTGCTTCGCCTGCCTGCCCACCTGCCTTATCCTGGCATCCCGACCCCGAGAGACACACACACGCGCGCGCACCGCTCCACACCACCCGCTCCTCCTGCCCCATGCAGCCGACTTCCTGGTGTCGTGCCTGCTGGAGGCCAGCGCGCTGCTGCTCAAGGCCGCCGGCAGCCGGCGGGAGCGACTGCGGCGGCTGGCGCTGCGCTGCGTCCTGCATGCACTGCGCGTGACGGTGGTCCTTGCGGCGGTGACCCTGGGTGCGTGCCTGCCGCCGGGCCTGCTGCGTGTGCCGCGCTGCTTCGGGAGCTGCTGGTGCCGTGGCAGGGCACGTGCTGGCACGTGCTGGCACGCGCTGTGTGGTGCCGTGCCTACCAGCCACGCAGGCCCCGTCGTCTCTCCTTGCCTGCTGTCCCTGCAGGCAACGGGGTGGGCGCGGCCAGCCCTCGCGGCCGCGGCTTTGCCATGTGGGCCAGTTCGCTGGGCGCCAGCGTGGCGGCCAACGGATACATGCTGGCGCTCATGAACCGCTGGGCGCCAGCTGGCGGCGCCGGCGCCGGCGCCGACGGCGCGGCAGCAGCAGGGGGAGCCGAGCCCGCTGGCGACGGCGCAGAGCCTGGCTGGCCGCAGCAGCAGCAGCAGCGGGCGCAGCCGGCGGCGGCCGGTGGGATCGTGTTGGTGGGGCAGGCCGTGCACCCCGCTGCTGCTGCTGCGGCGGCGGCGGCGGCGGCAGCGGCGGCGGCAGCGGCTGGCGACGAGCCGTTGGCCAATGGTCCTGCGGAGCTGGCGGCAGCGGGGGCAGCAGAAGCGGGGGCTGGGGAGGCAGAGCAGCCGGGTGCGGCAGGCGGCGAGGCAGCGGTGGCGGCAGCGCCTGCGGAGCGGCACGATGCAGGGGTGCAGGCTGGGGGCCCCGACGCTGCCGAGCCGCCCATCCCCGCCCCTCAGCAGCGGCGGGTGGTGGGCGGGCCGCGCCTGCCAGAGCGCCCCGCGCGCCGAAACGCGGCGGCAGGCCCAGCTGCGCCCGCCCCGCCAGCACCGGCGGCCGTGCCCCAGGGTGCGGTCGCGCCGCCGCCAGCTGCGCCCGCCACGCCTCAGTTCCGCACAGACCAGCGTGCCCCAACTCCCGCCGGCGATTCTGAGGAGGCAGAGGCGCGGGCGGCGGCCGCCGCTGCCGCCTCGCCTCTGGGTAGCACGCCCGGCGCTGCCAGCAGCAGCGGCGAGGCGCCTGGCGCCGCGTCCCCGGGCGCGGCAGGCAGATCGCGCGCCAGCAGCTCTGGAGCAGAGGCGCCGCGGCTGGCAGCTGCGTCGCCCTGAGATGCCGCGGCGGCAGGGGCGATGCGCAAGCTGGAACAGGCAGGCAGCTGCGCTTCTGGTGTGGTGGGATGTTTGTCTGCTGAACAGCCGCCAGCTGCTGCCAGCCAAACTGTGCCGCGCAGCTCTTCCTACCCATCAATTGTTTTGCCGACCACAGCACTGCTAGCCTCGTTCCATCCCAAGCACTGACCCCAGGGATTGCTCCTGCCTGTCTGTCTACTTTTGCCAACGTGGTTGCTGTTCTTGCACCCTTACAGTTGCTGCTGCTGTTTGTAAGGGGCCTTTCGGTTGGGCCCATTCATTCAGAGAATGCCAGCAGCCAGCTTGCAAGCCCACCAGGTCCCAACAGCCAGCAGCCAAGACACGAGGGCGCGCTGCAGCGGGTCGGCCCTCCTGTCCAGCACACAGTGCAACTGGTGGTCGGCCGCTGCCGCCAGCTTGCCGGCGCGCAGGCGGAGCCGGAGCAGGGGGGAGCGTTGCTGGGCATGCTGCGTCGACGGCGAGGACGGCGGCGTGCGCCGCGCGGGCTTGCGCCAGCTGTATAGCGACGCGAGCGTCGGCAGCACCACCCCGAGCGCCAGATGCAGGAAAGAGACGGCGGCGCGGCAGACGCCGTCAGCGGGCGCACGGCCTGCAGCAGCAGGAGCAGGGGCGCAGGCGCTGCGTGCATCAGTGCAGCTGGCACGCGAGCATGCCGATGCGCAGGCCTCAAAAGGTCTGCAGCTAACCGGGCTCAGCGCTCCAGCCGACTGTGCTGCAACATACCAGCCTCCTTGCCAAGCCACTATCGTATGCCGGCACCCTCCCACCTTGCGACATGGAAGCCATCATCACAGGGTACAGCGCCGGCGGCAGCACCAGCACCAGCGGCGCCGCCAGGACCTCCAGCCCGGCGGCAAGCAGCGCGGTGCGGTGCTGCACGAGCGGCGCTGTGAGCAGGGGCGTGGAGCAGTAGCCGGGAGAGTTGTGGATGAGGGCGGCCAGCACCAGCTGCGTGGCCAGCGTGGCGGCCGGCGGCTGCGGTGTCAACAGCGCCGCCAACGCCGAGCCCAGCAGCCGGGTGCCTGCGGCAGGGGGCAGCGCAGCATGAGCTTCGGCTTGCTGGGCCTGGCAAGCACAGTGCCAAACAAATGCTGTGAACGCCATGACTGGGTCGCTGAGACGAGGGAGAGCGTAGAGGTGCCTACCTGCTATGACGCGAGCAAGGTCAATGGCTGCGCCTGCCAGGCCCTGCGCCGGCTGGCGCTCTAGCAACAGCGCAGTGCCCACGCCGGTGCGCCTGAAGCTGGGCATCGCAGAAAGCAGGATGCGGAGGGCCGACTGGAGCCACACCCTGCAGCAGTCACAAGCAGCGGTCGCGGTGACCAGCACTCAGGCCGCCAGCTATGCCTATGAATTTCGCAGGGAGGTTGAGTGTGGACGCACCTATTGGTCCAATACATGTGCGGCCGCAAGCTGACAAAAGCGGTCACCAGTCCGAGAAAGAGCGCCACCACCAGGGGTTGGGCTTGCACCGAGGCGGTCCCGGCGCCGCTGCTGAGCTGCGCCAATGCGACAGCCAGTTGGGCCACAGTCGACAGGATGGCGCTTATCTTGTGCAGGGTGTAGGCCGGAGGCAACGGTGGGAGCGGCTGAGCGCTGCGGTGGCTTTCCTGGCCTGGCTGCGAAGCGGCGCGTCCAGGGGTGCGCACCGCCACAGCCGGCGCCGGCGCTGCCAGGGGCACCGGGTCCGCCAAGCTCCGGGCGGCCGCTGCAGGCGCCCACACGGACTCCCTGCTACGTTGCATGCCTGCCTGCGGCACCACCCACTGCTCCAGGCGAGTGGCCGTGTGACTCATGGCGCTTGCCCCAAGGAGAACGGCGGTCAGAACGCTGGGATGAACTTATTGAGACTTGAAAGAGCGTTTGCAGACCGTCTGGAGGCGACTGGTCGCATCATCCTGGATTTGTTGCCGTCCGTAGTGGGCGGAGCATCCTGCCGCAGGGCGGCCCTGTGGGAGGTTGTGGGCATTTTGGCAAGGAGCCCAGTTAATTCGGGCAGCCCCATGAAGAACGGCAGCTGCGGCCGAAAGGCCGTGCGGCCCTGACAGGGGCGGCGCCCCGTGCACCGGCAGCTGCCGCCGCACACATATGTGTACAGCGGTGGCAGGCACGTATATGCCTCGACATGTCTTGCATTTCATTTGATTGTGTTCACCCATGCTCTGCCCCAAGCCATGCACACCCTCCGAGCAGTTCGCTGGGCATCGGTCGGCACCCCGCAAGCTTGCATGCGCTGCTGGACCCACCACCGGTCCCGCGCAGCGGGCACAGCCCGGTGGTTAACAGGGTGGTGGTTCTTGGCTATGTTTCATCTATCTGTGCTCCATCTGCCTTGAGAAATTGTTAGGAAGGCGCAGTCACGGGCGCACACTGCAGAGGGGAGGTGCTGCTGGCCGGCTAACGCCGCCGTCGACGGCGCCATGACGTCAAGCTGAGCCCTCCAGCACTGGTGTGCACAGGAGTGTCATAAACGGATCAGTGTCATCGGCATCTGCTGCATTGCTGTGGGTAGGGCTTGCAAGCCGAGGCGTGCCCGAAAATTAGGTGAGCACGGGTGCCGGCGCGCCGGCGCCCAGCCAGGTCACTCCTTCCGGGCGCCCAAAATGCCGCCGCCTCCTCTCGCTCCGGACCCACGTCGCATGTATCCTTCTTCTGGCTCCAGGCTGCCGGCAGTTGTGGCCTTGAACGCCCACTCCCACGCCATTGTCAGCGAGTCGGTTGCTTCTGCGAGCCCAGCAGTTTTGCAGTTCCACAATTGCAGAAACTGCCGAGGGGAGTGGTTAACAGGTCAGTTGCCGGTGGATGTCATTGTGGCGGAGGGTGGTTGTTTGCAACGAGGTGGAGGGGCTTGCTCGCCAGTGGAATAAGTCAAGGGCGGTGCTGCGTCCCCTGCTTGCGCCGCGGTAGAGTGTGTGGGGGGCCGGCGTAACATCACGGGATTCCGACGTCGTAGCGTGCCCCTGAGGGGGCCACAGGCGCCATAGTGACCAGCATATGAAACTGGGAGGGGCACAAGGGCAGCGGAAGGGGCAGGCGGCAGCGGCCGGATGCGGCCGCCCGACTGATCCGCCGTCGCGACATCCCTCTGCAGGAGAGCGTTGAGGAAGGAGCCGCTCCCAGCAGCGGATGCCCAGTGCGCCCGGCATGCAACAGCAGGGTGAAGAGGACGTCGCAGGCTCCTCTCTGGGGGAGTCTAACCCATTGGTGGGCAGCGCCGGCCGGCCCGGCAAGCGGCCGCGCGCCGCAGACGCCGCCGCCACGCAGGAGCAGCAGCAGCCGGCCGGGGCGGGCCCCGCCATGCACCTGCGCAGTGCGCAGAAGCGGTTGTTAGCTGCCGAGGCGGCGGCGAGAACAGACAGCGCGGTGGGCAGCAGCCAGCAGCTGGATAGGACAGACTCCTGCGGAGGGCCGCGGGGAGGGTCTGCCGACGCGCCCACCACGGCAGCAGGGCCCCCGGCTGCGGGGCCGCCCCTGGCGCCGCGGCACCACGCGCAGCAGAGCCGGCAGCATGCGCAGGGCGAGCAGTCGGCGCGGCACACGGCGCCCGCGGCAGAGGCGGCGGCGGCGCAGCCGCCCGCCAAGCGGCGGCGCGTCATGCGCACAGGCGTGCCTGCACCGCTCCCAGCCTACGAGCTGCGCCGCGGCTTTGAGCGGCCGTCGCCGCCGTTCAGGCACGTGGCAGTGGCGGTGGGGAGCCACGCGCACCGACTGCTGCTCTGCACGCAGCACCACTCTGGATCGGCTCCCCGCCATCTGGCCGGCGGCAGGGCCGGGCATCGGTCGCGGCGCTGACTGGCCTACCTGCCCTGCGCTGCGCTGCACTGCGCTGTCACTCCTCCCTGCAGGGAGGACGACGAGAATGGGCACTACCAGTTTGAGATAGGCGAGAACCTGGCCCCGCGGTTCAAGATCATGCGCAAGTTTGGGGAGGGCACCTTTGGCCAGGCGCGTGGGCGCACAAATGGGAGCGGCGGCGCACCCACAGCGCTGGCGCTTGTGTTGCGTGATGGGCGGCCGCAGGAGGACAGCCCTGGAGACCGGCGCCTGCGACTTTTCTGGGCGCCGGCGGTGTGGGGGCCTGGGGGTGTGCCAGCGAGGCACCAATCTTCGCGTCACAGGGCATGCTGGTGCGTGGGCTTGCCGGCCTGCAGGTGCTGGAGTGCTGGGACCGCAAGCGCAAGGACTATGTGGCTGTGAAGATCATCCGCAACATACAGGTGCAGTACAATGCCAGGGATCGTGGCAGGGGCAGCGTGCGGCATTGGCGGCCCGCTCAGCCCAGCTCACCCGCCTTTCTTCCATTGGCCCTGCTCGCCGTGTGGTACCACACCCGTGCCTGTACCCTGTACTGCTGTACTGCAGAAGTACCGCGACGCCGCCATGGTGGAGCTGGAGGCCCTCAACACCCTCGCAGCAAACGACCCCAGCCAGGACCTGCACTGCGTGCAGGTGCGGGTGGGGGCGGCGGGTGCTGGTGGGGGCGCCGGGCGCATCGCGAGCTGCGGCAGCGGCCCGGGTGGCGCCGCCGCTGAAAGCCCCGCCAGGCCCTGACTGGCCCTGGAGTGTCTTTCCCTCTGGCTGTCCCGCCCTGCAGCTGCTGGAGTGGTTTGACTACCGGGGCCACGTGTGCATGGTGTTTGAGCGGCTGGGCCCCAGCCTGTACGACATCCTGCGCAAGAACGGCTACAAGCCCTTCCCGCTGGCCATGGTGCGCTGCTGACGCCTTATTTAAATTGTCGTTTGTTTTGGCTTTGTCGTCTGTTTGGCCGCGCCGCCGAAGGGGAGCCAGCCAGGCTGTGACAGGCGGGACGGGGCCGCATGGCGAGGCTTTGCTTGGGAATGCGGGGCTGGCGGCGCCCCAGGTGTTTGCGGCTGCCCCACGGCGCGACACCCCGGCGCCTCTGACGCGCTGCCCCATGCGCCGGCCCTCCCCGCCGCCCCGCAGGCCCAGGCCTTTGCCCGGCAGCTGCTGCAGAGCGTGTCGTTCATGCATGACCTCCAGCTGGTGCACACAGACCTGAAGCCAGGCAAGCCCAGGCCACAGCCAACGAAGCGGCGGCTGCCTGCTGCGCAGCGGCGGGCATGGCGTGAGGGGAGCCTGTGGGGTGTGCGTCACGGGGCCGCCTGACATACGTCAAATACTTATGTCGGTGTGTCTTGGTCTCGCTTGCCTGCCTCCCATCTGCCTGCCTGCCTGCCCGTGTGCAGAGAACATCCTGGTGCTGTCCCAGGAGCTCACAAAGGACGCGCCCGGCAACAGCAAGTGAGGCGCAGCCGCTCTCGTGTGCAGCCAGCCAGCTGCACGGCCTCTCGTGCCTCCTCCCGGCCTGCTGTTCGGCCGCTGGCACACACCCTTACACGCCCACCTCAGCCACGGCCAGCCCCCGCCGCCGCCGCCGCCAACCATGGCACCCGCCGCTGCCCCCGCCATGCGTGCAGGGTGGGCAAGAAGCTGCCCGTGAGCGCCGACATCCGCGTGATCGACTTTGGCAGCGCCATCTTCAACTCCGACTATCACTCCTCCATCGTCAGCACGCGGCACTATCGGTGCGCGGTTCGCGCGGGCTGGCTGTCGCTCCCCTGGGCAGCGCAGGGCGTGGGGCGGGGCTGTGGGGCCAGGCCAGGAGGGGGTGTGGCGGTGCAGCGCCGGGGCGCCCTGCGCAGCAGCTGCAGCAGCCGCGATGCCAGCCGCCGGGGTAGCGGCGCGTGCTGGTGGGGAGAGCCGCGCTGCCGGCGGCTCGGGTGCCGTGGCCGGCGCTGCTGCTGCCCTGCACTCTCCCTGAGAAACTGTGGATGGCCTCCCTGTCTCCCTGGCGCCCGCAGGGCTCCCGAGGTGATCCTGGGGCTGGGGTGGTCCTTCCCATGCGACCTCTGGTCCATGGGATGCATCCTCATCGAGCTGCTCACAGGTGGGCTTGGCTCAGAGCGGGGGCGCGCCGACCGCGCATGGCGGGCAGCAGGGGTGTGGAGTGTGCCGCGGCGGTGTCGGCATGCGTGCCCCCGCCTAGCCAGCTGCCTGCCCATATCTTGGTTGGCTGTCTGCCCCGTTGCTCGTTCCCGCCGGCTCCTTGCCGCCCGACTCACGCTTGGTCTCGCGCTTCATTCCTGGGCTGCAGGCGACGCGCTGTTCCAGACACACGAGAACCTGGAGCACCTGGCGATGATGGAGGCGGTGCTGGGGCCCATCCCGCCATCCATGGCCGCCGCGGCAGCCGACAACGTGCGGGGACTGTTCCGCAGGCGAGCCCACGCGGCGGGCGGGGCTGTGTGGGGAGGTTGGGGGCCTGGCGGGGCCCCGCACAGGGCTGGGCCTAGGATGGGGTGGGGCCCAGGGCGTATTGGATAGTGCCCCAAGGTCTCGCTGTTTGTGTTTGAGGCTGGATGAGACAACCTGCATGTGGGGTGGCCCGCCTGCCCGCCGGCCTGCAGGAATAAGCTCAACTGGCCAGAGGGCGCGGAGAGCAAGAAGAGCGTCAAGGCAGTCAAGGTGCGCCGCGCCTTGCCCTGCCTGCATGTTGCGCACATGCCTCTGCGTGTTGCCGGCCCCGCAAGCTGGCGCATGCACCCTGCGCGTCCCTTCAGTTTTTCTGCCCTTCTGCCCACCCACCCACCTACCCCCCACACTGACCACTCACCCGCACCAAACCTGACCCACCACCGCCTCCCGCCCGTCACCCGCAGAAGCTGAAGAAGCTGCGCGACTACTTGAGGCAGCACAGCGAGGATGCGGTGCGCTCGCACCTGGACACGATAGTGGGTGAGCAGCCAGGGCAGCGGGCCCGCAGGCAGGCTGTGAGGCAATCCATGATGCCAGCCCCTGATGCTGCTCTGTGGGAGACCCCCAAACCTCCCCCGCTTGTCCCTTGCCAGTCCCCGCTGCCGATCCCCTCTGCAATCCCCTTCCCATGCTTCCAACCAAGGGCTCCTCACGGCCGCCCCAGCTGACCCTCTGCTGCCTCGCTGCGGCATGCCCCCTGCCCTGGCCTGCAGACCTGCTGCAGGGCATGCTCAAGTTCCGGGCCGGCGACCGCATCACCGCCGCCGAGGCGCTGCAGCATCCCTTCTTCCAGCTGCAGCTGTGAGGGGGGACGCGCTCGCCTCGCCGCCGCGACGGCTGCTGAAACACGCAGCCACCCTTTGTGCACGCGCCCACACATAGCGGCGCGTGCTGCCCCATCCTTCCTGCCCGCCCCGGTGTTCCGTTGACCGGCAGGCGCGGCCCCTGCAAGCAGCATGCCACACACGACCCTCTCTGCCAGACTAGGCCCCATTTTTGTGTTTGACAGCCTCTATTCAGGACCAGGACCATTCCTTCCTTGGATACAGATGAACCGACTTGACTGACCCACCAGACTGACCCTCTCCCTGCTTTGACCCGCCCCCATCCACTGACACCACACTGCCCAGCCCACCACGGCAGCTGCACCCCCACTTAGCTGCCCCTCGTGCCCCGTGCTGCAGCAGCTGGGCCGCCATTGCGGCTGGCTGCTGCAGGCGGGCAGGCATTGTATCGCCCTCTGTGCGGTGTGTGCCTGCAGTGCAGCGCCGTGGCAGCTGGAGCGGCCCCCCAGGCGCCGCTGCTGCATGCCTCGCCGCTTCGCTGGCCCCATGTATTCCTTCCATGTCTCACTTGCTTCCTGGCTAGAGCCCTGGTAAAACCCTGGTAACTTAGCACTGCCACACAGATCCGCTCCGTTGCAGGAGCCCCGGTGTAAACATCATGAAACCCAATACGAAACTGAATTTAGTAGGGGGTGTGTAGTGAACCTGGCTCAATTTCAATGTCAACTCAGATCCAGTCACACTGGCGCCTCCCGGCACGCTGCATGTGGTCTGGGGTGGTGGCTTGCCAGCCGCAGCAGCTTCGGCACAGGCAGTCTTGCAGCCTGGTACCCTCTGTAGTGCCCGCTGGCGCTTGGCACGGCTATGCCTTGCCGGCATCGCCCTGCTTCCCAGGAGGCCCTGCCGCCCTGCCCCCAGCCGCTCCGCCGCTCCCCTCGCCGCTCCCGCTGGTCGCGCCACCGCCAGCGGCGGCGCAGGTGGCGGCATCTGTGGCAGCGGGTGATTCCATAGCAGTCATCGCAGCCACCTGGGCAGGGTCAAGGCTATCCAACCACTGCAGAGAGCACAGCAGGTGAGGCAACAAGGTTGGAGCAGTAGACAGGGTGCACCATTCGCGGTGCTGGCACTCTACAGTGCCAGAAAGGAGAATGGAAACAAAAACGTTGTGCCTTGCCCACACCTGGAGCGCTGACAGCAGATCCATCTCACTGGTGGTGCTCTGGAGCCGGCTGGGCCCGCTGCCGCTGCCGCTGCCGCCCGCGCCGCTGCTGCTGTGGTGCAGGCGGTGCCTGGCGGGGCTCAGAAAACCGGCGGGCGAGGAAACGCCTGCACAAGAGGGGCAGGCGGCAGGCAGAGATCACAGCACGGCCGCGCGGCGGAGTATAGCAATGCCGGCAAGGTTCGACAGAACAGCGCAGCAGAGCAGAAAAGCTCAAAGTCAGCGCAGCACAGCACAGCGCAGCACAGCACAGCACCAGGAGACCCCAAAATCTGCACCTGACAGCAGGCGGCTGAGCTCCCCTGTGGCCAGCCGGCCTAGCGGTGAGTCCTTCCACCCTGCACACAAGGAAGAAAGTGAAGAGGTGGCAGCGCGTTGAGGTTGACACTGAAAGGCTGGTAGGGCTAGCTTCGCTTTGCTGTCCAGCGGCAAAGGCGGAATGCCTGCCTGCCTGCTGCACCACACAGGAGCTTGGGCTCACCGCTAGGCGACCCTGACAGGCCCAGCGGGCTCAGCAGGCTGGCTGCCAGCGGGGACAGCAGGAAGTCAGAAAGGTCCAGCCCAGAACCAGCCGGCCCGCTGCCATCTCCGGATCCGGAGGAGCCAGGAGTGCTGCCGCCAGTACCACCGCTGTCGCCCCCGGCTGCAAACCGCCCGAAATCTCCCAGCGAAGCGGTTCTGGGGACTGCTGCCGCGGCGGCAGCTGCACCTCCCCGGGTGCGGATGGCTGCCAGGCGCGGGGGCCCTGCTGCTTGAGCCGCTGCCGCGGCGGCAGCAATGGCTGCAGCAGCGGCGGGGTTGCTGCCGTGCTGGAATTGGGCCATGGGCGGCTGAAGTGAGAATGACATCCCAAACTGTTGCTGCACCCCCAGCGCTCCCAGCTGCATGGGCTGCATCAGCGGCAGGAACAGGGCGCTGCCCTGCGTGGTGCCCCCAGCCATAGCCGACGCGGCCGCGGCCGCGGCAGCGGCAGCGGCCGCGGAAGGAGACACCATGAACGGAGCTCCTGGCAGCGCTGCAGCTGCCGGCGCGGCCGGGCCCAGCCCGGCCTGTGCTCTGGCGGAGCCGCGGTTGGCGCCTGAGCTGTTGCCAGGCGTGGGCGCGGCAATGCTGGTGGCAGGGGCGCTGCCAGTTGCTTCCACAGGCTCATAAGCATCTGGGTTGTCCAGAATGTCTTGGTAGTGGGATAGATCGAAGTTGAGGATGGCCTGCAGGCAGCATGATGTGGAGCAGGATGGTGAGAGGTGTGAGGTGGGCATCCCATCCGCAAAGAGCAGGGGGAGGTGAGGAGGCATGTTGCTGTGTGCGTGTGAGGACGTGAGGAGGGCAGGGCTGCGCGTGTGGCAGATGCGCAGCCTGGATCTGGCGGAACGCTAGCTGTGTTCCGACAGACAGATGCCAGCAGCAAGCGGGAGGTGGGGGTGCCCTGTCGGCTTCCCCTGTGGCAGAGGTGCCTGCACCACCATGCCGAGCCACCCGCCTAGCTCACCTTGCTGCCACGGAACTTCACACATGCCCGGTCATACGCCCGGGCTGCGTCCTCTGCAGGGGCAGGGCATACAGCTGCCTGAAGACGCGGCGCATGCGGCTCCTGTCGACGCCTCTCAGGGGTGCCAGCAGGCAGCCAGGAGCACCAGCTGGTGCCCGCGCAAGCAACCGTGCTAGCAAGCACCCCAGGTCATGCCCACCTGCTGTGTCATAGGTGCCGAGGTAGAGATACTTGTTGCCCTCCACCCGCCCGATGCGCGCCTCCCACTTGCTCTGCTGGTGGTGCCGCGTCACGCCACGGTACTGGCTCTGCCCCCTGCAGCAGCCACGCATGCGGGGCACAGGCGGCGCGGTCGCGCGGGGCAAGGCTGTGTGCGCGCATGCAAGCGGCGCAGGCAGGCGCGCAGGCAGGCGCGCCCTGGCGTCAGCAGCGGGCTGCCGGTCGCTGAGGCATGGAACACGCGCTGTCTGGCTGGCTGGGCGAGTGGGCATGCTGGCAAGCAGCCAATGCTCCTTTCTACACCGCGCGCCTTGCGAAGCCCACGCTGCCCCGGCGCAGGATGCCCACCACCTCCTCGGGAGTGCGCCCCTGGATCCAGGCCAGGTCCTCGCTGTAGTCGTCCAGCAGGAACTGCAGGCGGTACAGTGGCGGTACCATGTCAGTACAACCATAGTGCTGGCACCGTCGGCGGCGGTACGGTGGTGGGGACGTGTGCAGGGGCGGCGGTGGCAGAGGCGCGGAGCAGGGGCGGTGATGCCAGGCTGCAGCGTGGGCTTGCGCTGGGAGGCGGGGAGGGCGCCGCCCCTGCCCCTTGCTAGCGGCCTGCCCCAAGCAGCCTCCTCAGCTAGCGAGGCACCGCAGGCCAGCACGCCTCACGTTGAGCGGAGCCTTGGACCCGCAGTGCGCGATCACCGCTCGGTCGTACGCTCTGGCCGCCTCCAGCTCGGTCTCGTAGCCTCCCAGGTAGATCTGGCGGCCTCGGCTGCGCCCGCCCTTTTTCTGCAGCGATGGAGGGCAGGGCAGGGATGGGGCTGGGGTGGCGGCGCAGATCGGGGGGCGTGCCGCAGAAGCAGGAAGCAGGAAGCGGGCGGCGGCGGGAGGAGCTGGGCCGGGTGACGGCAGCGGGCAGGCGGCAGGGCGCAGGAGCGCAGGCGGGGAGGGGGTGGGCGGGTTGGCAGGCTGTGGGCGGTACCGGTACTGGCAGCTGGAGCTTGGCGAAGCACAACCTTTCTCGCGGGGTGACTGGCGGCCCCCTCCGCCGACGCATGTCCATCACACCCGCCGCGCCACTCTCCACTTGCCGGCCCTCCTGCCACCACCCCCATTTCGTTGTCCCTCTCCTGCCACCAGCAGCTCACCGTGTTGGGTCGCACATAGCTGGAGTCCCAGAAGTGGGCCTCGTACCGCCCCGTCAGGCGGTGCCGCGTAACGCCTCGGAATGGCGAGGTGAACACGCCGCCCTCGCCTGCGCACAGGGAGCGCAGGGCAGGCAGGCAGGTGGGCAGGCAGGCAGGTGGGTGGGGGTGGGTGAGCGGGGAGAGGGCAGGCAAGGCAGCCGACAGGGCGGTATGGGCAGCAGTTCGCGAGGCGAGGCGTGGTTGCTGCCGGCAGCAGGCAGGCAGGCAGGCAGGCCCTGGGCCCACCTGTCGCCACAGCCTTGTGACTCTTGCTGGGCAGCTGCTGGCGAGGCACAGCGCCCTGCGCCGCGCTCCGTGGCGGCGGCGCCGCCATCCCCGTCTCGCCCCCAGCGGCGGTTTGCCTTGGCCCGGCGGAGGCGGCCGGCTCGGCCTTGACGGCAGCTGGCCTGGCGGGCGGCGCGGCAGGCGTGCCGTCGCTGCCGCCGACGCCAGCAGGCTCTGGGCTGGGCGACAGCGCGGCTGCTCCCGCGGTCGGGCTGCCGGGCAGCTCAGCCATCAGCATGGGGACGTTGCTGTCGCCCCGCCGCACGCCGCCGCGGCGCCCCGACGGCGTCACCGCGGCTGCCGCGGCCGCGGCCGTCAGCCGCCGCTGCTGGGCCGGGCTGCCGATGCTGTTCAGGCGCACGCGGTCCAGGCCCGCCACCACATCGGGGCTGAGGCTCAGGCCCAGCGGGCTGCCAAACTCTCCCGCCGCCGCGGCATCAAAGGCAGCCATGGCGGCCGCCGCCTCTGCCGCCGCCACCTCTGCATCTAGCACCATGGCATCCCCCGAGGGCGCGGCCGCTAGACGCCCCTGTGCATGCGGCGCCTCCGCCTCCTCCTCCTGCTCCCGTTTGGGTTGCTTGGCCGCGGGGGAGCCGCCGCCGTCGTGCGCCAAGGGCCGCTTCTTGCCGCCGCCGCCGCCGCGGCGGGGCTGCTGCTGCTGCTGCTGGCTGGGATGCTCGCTGCCCTGCGGTACCAGCACCAGCGTGGCGCCCTGGCCCTGGGCCTGGGCCTGTACCAGCTTCCAGGCAGCTGCCAGGGCGGCTTCTCCCACCTCCTGGTCCACGCCTGGGGACACCGGACCCGCGTCGTCGCTGTCGAAGCCGCAGTGCGGCGGCAGCCGAGTGGCGGCGCTGCTGCCGCCTGTGTCCAGGTGCATGGGGCTGCTGCCCGCCGCCTCCTCCTCCCAGCTCAGCAGCGCTTTCCACTTGGGGCTGGCCAGCAGGTCCATGTCCTGCCCTGCAGGCAGGAAAGGCAGGAGGGGACGGTGGTTCCCGCAGGCAGGCAGGCAGGCAGGCAGGCGGGGACAGGCGGGCAAGCAGGCGCCCTCACGTGACAGCGTCTGCATGTGCTGGAGGGTGGAGTCCAGCAGGCTCGTCAGGTCCTGGCTGCCCAGTGACATGCTGCCCAGCCCCAGGCCGCTGAGGCCTAGGGTGGTCAGGCTGCCCCCCGGCAGCAGCATGGGCAGCGAGGGCCGCCGCTCGGCGCCGGGCTGTGCCGCGGCCCCAGCAGGAGCGGAGGCCGGCGCCGTCTGTTTCATGTCGCTCTGCATTCCTTCAACCGGTCCTATGGCCGCTTGAATCGCCCTGCAGGAAGGAGGAGGCCCGAGAGTCGCCATCACGACAAATGGGGCCGATGCTGAGCGCCGGCAGCCTTGTTGGGGACTCTCTCGCCTCCACGACCTTGGTATGCGTCAAGCCTTTTGAGACGGCGGCAGGCAGGTTCAAGAGCTCACCCCGACCTTCCCACAGGGGCTGCCGCCCGGGGGCTGTCTCGTGCAAGAGCCTCGCCCCAAACCAGGCTGATATAGTGATGACAGTGGCAAGGTTTCGATGCGGAAATTGGACGAAAGAGAAGAGGGGGACTTTTTATGGGGGGCAGTGCTGAGCTGGCGCCGGCGGCGGTCTCAGGTTGCTCAACATCTGTTCCAGATTTACTCTACCTACATGACATGAATGGCTGCCCGAATGGCTGTAAAAGACCTGTAACAGACATTCCAGCTGTACCAGCCGCATAGCAAAACCGCCGTTGGCGGCGGCGGCGGGCCTGCAGGTGGGAGCCGTCTGCACGCTGCCCCGGCCCGGAGCTGTGCTTGATTCCGGCATGGAGTGCCAGGGGCCCTTCTGGAGGCCTTCGGTGCATGCCAAAGGAAGGACACCATGTGTTTGCGTTTACTGCATTCAACTTGCACGCTCGGTCTTTGTGCAAGCAGCCATCTTCAGCGGACCAATGTCATTCCATCAACGGCTACAAGATCAGCAGCGTTGTGCAGCCAGCCACCTCGCGACAATCGCCCGCGTTGCTACTCCGGGCAAGGCGGAAACTTTTCAGATCATTCCGCGCCATGCAGACCTCCACAGAGGTCCGCCATAGCACCCTCGCAGGCACCACCTCTGCAGCCACCGGCCGAGCAGCGGGGAGTACCGCCGCCTCCGCCGCCGATGGCAGCACGCGGCAGGCTGGGGCTGAGCTTCAAGGCAGCAGCCAGCCTCTCCCTCCAGCTTTCCTGCTGCATCTCACTGCATTTGCCTTGGTGGGTATGCTTTTCTACGTATTCAATACAACAGGGGGGGCAAACTTGTGACCTGGGCCCCTCTGCAGTGCCGCCAGCCCTCACCAGCTGCCGTTGCCCCGTGTGGTGACTCTGCCTGCAGGTGGTAATTGGACAGTTTGCGATCACCGCTCGAGCATGGCGGGGGGACTGGACAAACGCGGCGGGGCCAATTATGGTGATTTTAATCGCCACTGGCGAGATGACTTACTTGCTGGCCCAGCCACACTACTACTGGACGCACAGGTATGCGAGCCCAGCAGAGACCCTCCCATGCCTCACGCCGGGTCCCGCACCCAGCCATCAACACACCGCGTGCTGGTGCCTCTGCCATGTGCCGCAGAACGTGGCTCTCCCCAGCCCTGAGGCTATTGCTGCACACAGTGCCATCCTTCCGACGGATCGGGGTTGGCGGGGCGATGGTGCTGGAGCACCTGCCGCGGTCTGGATGGTCGGGGGCAGCCGCGGACGTGGGCCGCGTTATTGTGGGTGAGCGCCTGGCAGCCGGGCAGCTCACACTGTCCCCATCATTTCACACACAGACAGAATGTGCGTGTTGTGGCCCATATACAGCAGGCAGCGCTTGCCCTCTGTTGACTGCCACTGGCCTTCCACTCCTGCTGGCTGCAGGTGCCCGCCTCTTCAACTCAATGACCTTTGGGCTGGTGGTCAACCACCGCCCTTCTGTTACCCTAGCCACCCAGCTGACACATGTGCCTCTTACCTACAACAGCCCTGGGTGCGAGTGCTCCCCAGTGCTCGCCAGTTGGCTGTGGCGCGATCCGCTTGGCGCCGGCGCTGGCATGCAAGCTCTATGGCTGGCTGCCTAAAAGTTTGCCACCTCACACACCGCAACCTGTTCACAACTGCTGGCACCTCCTCTGCTCCCTAGCTGCCGGTACTGCACCACACACCTCCTCACAGCGCCGCTGACGCAGCATCGCATGGCGCTCGCAGCCTGGTTTCTGGAGCTTGTCTCGTTGCCCCTAGTGCTGCTGCTTCCGCCGGCGCTCTATCCAGTGATTGTGGCACCTGCAATCTCGCAAGGTGGGCCGCATCCATCTTGATGCCTCCCTTGTGCTGCCATGTGGGCGTGCCGCCTGGACTGGCATGCAAGCCCAAAAAGTGGCTGTGCCGCCCGTGCTGCGCAGGACTGGCGCCACCTCCCAGCGTCTGCCACGCCACAGTGTCCTTCCTGCAGCTATCCCTTACCGTCCTCCTCCCCACGCTTTTCTCTCTTTTCTCCTGGCAGGCGTTGCCGCCAGCAGCAGACGAGGCCCAGTCAGCCACCTCGGGCTGGCGTGCCCGCCTGTGCTGCCACATCAGCCGGCTGTTTGATTCTGCTGACCTAGCGCTGTACAGCATTGGTGGAAGAGGCAAGGGCAGCCTTTCAAGGCGCATGCTGCTGTCATGGTGCGTGGTTGTGGTGACGTGGTGGGCATGCCGATTGGCAGCTGGGCTGATGTAGAGCCTCCTGCCTGTTTTCATGCCACAACTATGGGACAGGTGTGCCCACCACCTATACCCCCATAAACGTTCCGGTCCTGTTGGCAGCCACGCTGCCAATCCCCAAGTGTGTTCTACAATATACTTATATAAGTGTGTATCTCCATCTTCAATCATACAGATGCCACAAACCCATTTCTTGTCCTACACCAAATCAATTTTAATGCATCCCACTGGACGGTGGAATTCCTCCTGCCACAGCCTCCTGCCACAGTGGCAGCAGCAGACCCACCGGCTCGCCGTCCGTCCCGCAGGCGGGAGAGGTGGTCTTCCTGCCCTGGCTGAACTTCGGCTCACGGGTGCCATGATCCAGTTTACAACGCCTTCCGAGCCTCTTGGCCCTGCCCAGGGTCTGAGGCCCCACTTTTTGCCTCAACCGGACCGTCTGTACTGCACACAAGTCTTCTGAGAGCCTCCTCAGAGAGGAGGCGTGTCATGCTCTCTTCTTCTTCTTCAGGATCAGCGCCCCTGCTCGAGGGCTGGACCTCGCTCCTCTCCAATTTTGCTTTTTTACTCGCCGGCGGCCCTCCGCGCCATGCAGACCTCCGCACAGGTCCGTCATAGCACCCTCGCAGGCACCACCTCTGCAGCCACCGGCCGAGCAGCGGGGAGTACAGCCGCCGCCGCCGCCGATGGCAGCACGCGGCAGGCTGGGGCTGAGCTTCAAGGCAGCAGCCAGCCTCTCCCGCCAGCTTTCCTGCTGCATCTCACTGCGTTTGCCTTGGTGAGAATGGATTGTTTAGGTTTGCAGTCGGGGGAGGCACACCCACCGGGCAGGGCAGGGGTGATGGGTTGTGCTGCTGGTGGGTTGCTGCTTCCATGATTTCCCAATCCGGCTGTCCCAATGCCAATCGGCTAAATACTCATTGGCTAAATACTGTGCTAGTTACCATTATATTTGAACACTGCTTGCAGAATGCCGTGGGCCAAATCGCAATCACCACCCGAGGCTGGCGGGGCCAACGGGTCGATTTCAAAGGTCCATTCACAGTGTCAGTCATCGCTGTCACGCAAGCAGCCTTCTTAATAATTCAACCACACTTGTACTGGGCTCACAGGTACATGCATCATTCACCAGCCCTCGTGTCCTGAACCCCCATACTGCCCCCCCCCCCCCCCCC
>NW_005435085.1:1673308-1694410 GCF_000147415.1 Chlorella variabilis | reverse complement strand
TCCGCCACACGTCTGCAGCCGCCCCCCACCACCACCACCAACGTCCCGCCCACCCACACTGCCTCTGCCATGTGCCGCAGAACGTGGCTGTCCCCTGCCTTGAGGATTCTGTCGCACACAGTGCCGTCCTTCCGAATGATCAAGGTTGGCTCGGCATTAGTGTTAGAGCGAGCGCCGCGGCCTGGGTGGTCGGGGGCAGCTGCAGACCTGTGGCGTATGATCATGGGTGAGGCGCCTGCCACGTTGCCCGCTGTTGGTAGATCATACTTTAGTGCCATTTGCTCTCTCTTCAAAATTGGCTGCCGCTGGCTGCAGGCACCCGAATACTCCACCCAACCATATTGGGGCTGGTGGTCAACCATCGGCCAGCGATGACACTAGCCACCCAGCTGGCCCACGTGCCTCTCATCTACAACAGCCAAGGGTGCGTGCTGCTCAGTAAGCAGGTGGCCATTGCTCCACAACCGGCTGCGTTCTGCTCTCGGTCGGTGCCGCCTCTCAATGAGGGTCGCTGCGTGGCTGCTCCCTGGCTGCAGGTACTGCACCACACAACTCCTCACAGCGCCGCTGATGCAGCAGCGCATGGCGCTGGTGGCCTCTTGTTTGGAGCTCGTCTCGCTGCCCCTGGTGCTGCTGCTTCCGCCGGCACTCTATCCAGTCATGATGGCACCTGCAATCTCACAAGGCGGGCCACCTGCTGCGTGTAGCCTCTCCTGTGCTGCTGTTGTGTACCTGCTGCCTGGGCCTGCTTGCATGCCTTGCCAAGAGGTGCAGAGCTTATGACGGCCTTGACCGAAGCTGAAAGGTGCTGTGCCGCCCTGCTGCGCAGGCACAGCGTCATCTTCCGGCGTTTGCCACGCCACAGTGACCTTCCTGCAGCTGTCATTGGCTTTCATCCTGCCCACCCTTATCTCTCTTTGCTCCTGGCCGCCCCCACCAGACATGGCCCAAACGGCGGCAGCGCATCCTGCCTCGGGCTGGCATGCCCGTCTGTGCTGCCACATCAGCCGGCTGTTTGATTCTGCTGACCGAGCGCTGTACAGCGTTGGTGGAAGAGGCAAGGGCAGCCTGCCCAGGCGTGCGCTGCTGTCATGGGGCGTGGTTGTGGTGACGTGGTGGGCATGCAGGCAGGCAGCCGGGCTGATGTAGAGCCTGCTGCCTAGTACGATGCCACAACTATGGGACAGGTGTGCCCACCACCTCCACCCTGTTGCAATACCAATCTGCCAATGCCTGTCGGCTACTGCTGGCCCTTACAATTCCAACCCCAAGTGTGATTCCTAGACACGGCTCCTATGCTCGGGCCATCTCTACTCGCCCGGCACAGTGCCAGAACCCACGCCCTGCTCTACACCACCACTAGCAGCACTGCAAGCGGCCCTGCTCTCAGGCCATCTTTGCCAGCTCATCCGCCCGCTGCGTGGCCGCGAGCACGGCGTTCATGAAGGCCGCCCGCGTGCCCGCCCGCTCCAGCTCGTGAATGCCGGCAATGGTGGTGCCCGCTGGGCTGCACGTCATGTCCTTGAGCGCCCCGCAGTGCTTGCCCGTCTGCAGCACCATCTTGGCCGATCCCAGCACAGTCTGCAGGAGGAGGAGCAGCGGCGGGGAACAGCAGCGGCTGAGGCCGAGGCCGAGGCTGCGCGCGCATCAGCGCAGCAGGGCCCGCGGTCGGCGCATCGCACCGAATGGCACGCGGCACAGCAGCAGGTACCGCCAGGTACCGTATCAGGTACCGCCAGGTACCGCCTCACCTGCGCCGCCAGCTGGTTGGCGATGTCGCGAGGCAGCCCCGAGCGCACGCCTGCACGACAGCAAGCACGCGCACGGCGTGCGTCGGCCCAGGCACCTGCCGCGCAGCGTGACGACAACAGCAGGCTGCCGTGCACGCATGCCGGCCAGCAGCTGTCGGGAGAGCGAGCGGCGGCACGAAGCGCCCTCGGCGCCCTCGGCCGCCGGTGCCTGGCCTCCCAGCCATCTGCCAGCGCCTCCCTCACCTCCATCTGCCAGCGCCTCTATCATGAGGAAGACATAGGCGGGCCCGCTGCCGCTCAGCCCCGTCACCGCGCTCAGCAGCTTCTCGTCCACCCTGCAGCCCAGCAGGCGGAGGCAGGATGCTGAGGGGATGCACATTTGCTGCCTGCCTCGCATGGAAGCTACAGGCTGAAATCACACTGCAGCGCTCACACCGGCGCCGACCAATCACTCTAATCACCATGCGCCCACCCGCCCCCCACCTGTAGATCTTGCCCACGCTGTCAAACAGCCGCCGCACCAGCTCCGCATCGCCGTCGTCCGCCTTGCCGCCCAGGCACATGGCTGCCGCGGTCTCGCCCACGAGGCAGGGCCTGCGCAGGGCGCGGCCACAGGCAGGCCCTCGGCATCTCTGCCTCGGTTCACAACAGCGCTCTGCTGCGCAGCTGTAGGCTGTCCCCGCTTCCCCGGCTGTGCTGCTCCTTCTAGCCCTGCCAAGCGCAGCAGCTCCAGCGCACTCGACAGGCATAGACGCAAAGCCCCAGCTGCCGCTCAGCAGTCAGGCTGCCCTCACGTGTTTGGCATAACGCGCACCAGCCGCACCCCATCCCCTGCCGCATCCTGCAGGCAGCAGGGCGCCGTTGGCGGCGGCGCGGTGATGGCGGGGAGCTCCAGGTGCCACGGCGATGGGCACAGCCGGCGCGCACCACCCCGGCGCCGCCCCGCAGCCTGCTCTCCCTCCCACCCTTGCCTTGAGCGACTGCAGCGTGATGCCGGCGGCGATGGACACGATGGTGTGCCTGTCCTCCAGGTAAGGCCGCACCTGCAGCCGGGGGCAAGCGGCAGGTCAGCTCGCCAGCGGTCGGGCAGCGGGCTCGAACGCCGCCCACGGGGAGCGCCCGCAAACTGGCAACAGGGCCGGGCAGGCAGGCCAGCGCGGCGCCGGTGGTGGTTCTCAAGGGTGGTGCGAGGTGAGGACCCATGGCGTGACCACAGCGCGCACCTCGCGCAGCACCACCGACACATACTGCGGCTTCACTGCGATGAAGATGACGTCAGCGGACTGGACCACCTGCTCGCGGGGAGGGAGCAGCAGAGAGCGCAGCGCTGGTGAGCGGCACAGCTGGCCCAGGCATGATGCCTCTTGGAAGCGTGCCGGCGGGCGTGCCAGCGGAGCAGGCCCGCAGCGGGCGGGCAGGCAGCACACCCACCTCGATGTTGCCGTCCACGGGGTTGGTGCTGAAGCTGCGGAACACCTCCTTGCGGTCCTGCACCGGGTCTGTGGCAAACACGTGCTCCGCGCGGCACACGCCCTTGGCTATGAAGCCTCGGGCCAGAGCCTCCGCCATCTGGCCCGCGCCGATGAAGCCTATGCGCTTGTCCATGGCTGCTTTATGTGCGTGTAGATCCTGCAGGGCAAGGCAGGGGGGAGGCGGAACTGCTGAGTCTGACAACGAGTGCCGACTCACGGGAGCGGCGAAGCTGCGGGCGGCGGCGGCCGGCGCCGCTCCCGGCGCTGCTGTGTGTGGCGTTCATGCGCGCCGTTTTGGTGTAAGTGTGAGGCTCGCAGGCGCCGATGAGCGGAACAGGGGGCTCAGGCAAGCAGGGGGCAGAACGATGGGATGGCGCACCTCCAAAATCCTCAGCGGGTAGCCCACTCCACCTGTAGCAACCGTGAGGATATCGCAATGCTACCGGCACTGATTCTAACGGGGTTTCCACATTCATGCATCGCATTGTGAGTTGGCTGTCCACAGCACGTAGCAGGGAGAGCCTCTAGCACACAGTGCCTGTGTGGTTGTCGGGTTAGCATACCTGACGACTCTATTAGCACAATTGATTGAGTGGGGGGCATGGGGCGCGACAGGCAGTCTGCCGGCAAGTAGCGCCGCGGCTCAAACTGCTTTCAGGAGACAGGATGCTGCTGCCCGTCACCACAGTCGCAGGGAGAAGACAGGGAGCATCCTCCGCCGCGAGATCGGCAGCCACTGCTTCGCTCCCGCTCCCGCCTGCGGCGACCAGGCGGCGCCCTCGCTCCCACCCCGCAGGAGCTCCAAAGTGGCCCCGCATCTCCCAAAAGTCCGGCCTCAAGGCCCAGCACCTCCTGCCAGATGACTGCATGGTGCAGGTGGGTTGCCTGGCCTGCAGCTGCCTCCTCGCTCGCGCCTCGCCTTCCCTGCACCACCGGCCGTCCCTGCACATTGCTCCCACAAGGGACAAGGTTGTCTTCTGCCCCCGCAGGTCCCCGGCTGCCTGACCCAGGAGGAGGCAGCCAAGTTTGTGACGGTAGCGGAGTCAGTAGGCTTCCAGCACTCCACCAGCAGAGGGCCAGCCTACGGCGAGGTGCGCTGCACTGCTTGATGTCGGCTGGCCGGGCTGCAGGCTGCTCCACTTTCCCTGTGCAGGCCGTGCGGCAGGCAAGGCACCCTGCATGCTCACACGTGTCTCATTGCCTCCCCCTCTCTCCCTGCTCGTGCAGGCATTTAGAGACAACGACCGGATCCAGGTGCGGGGGGGCTGCCTGCGGCCTGCCTGCCTGCTGCAATATGGTGCCAGGCGGCCATAGCTGCTGTGCTGAGATAGTGCTCAGATGAACATTCCCCCCCATTGCCTGCCCTGCCGCTCCTGTGGCGCAGTTCCAGGATCAGCAGCTGGCAGACCAGCTGTGGCAGGCCGCGGGGCTGCAGCAGCTGTGCGCGGGTCTGGGCGATGAGGAGGGGTGCCCCGTCAGGCTAAACCCCAATATCCGCATCTACCGGTACCGGCCTGGACAGAAGTTTGGAAAGCACATCGACGAGAGCAACGAGCTGGGCTGTGGGCAGTACACGCAGTACACGCTGCTCATCTACCTCTCCACCTGCGGCGGCGGGGAAACCATCTTCTATGGCGAGTCGGGCCCAGCCGCCGCCCATGCTCTCTTGTGTGCTTGCCGGAGCGGCAGCCACCCTGTCTGCTCTCTGCAGAGAGCGCTTCCTGCCATGATTGCCTGGCCCTGAATCCCTAGCTGTCGTCCTCGCCGTGCAGGAGGCCGCAACTGCAAGCTGGCGGCGGTGACGCCGCAGCCGGGGCTGGCGCTGCTGCACCGCCACGGCGACGAGTGCATGGAGCACGAGGCGGCGGCGGTGACAGCTGGCATAAAGTACGTGCTGCGGTCCGACGTGGTCTTCCAGCAGTGCTGACCCCTGGACCTTAAACTCTCTTTGACATTCTAATTGACGCTGCCTCTCTGCTTCTTCCTCCTGCTGATCTGCCCCTGCTGTTCCTTGTTCGCTGCTTCCTGTACCGCTCGAACTGATCCCGTTCTTTACATTGTACAATCCCCTTGGATTGGATGGTGTTGCACGCCCCTGCAACCTCGAGAACCCTAAAGCGCTGTCGGCACATCTTGCAGGGCCGACGGGGCAGGTAGAGTCGATGTAGGCCAGCATGCGGCTGGGGGCACGCTGCTGTCAAAAGTGTGATGGTCTGGCAGCGGTAGGCGTGCAGGAAACTGTGCCTACTGCCAGCCTGGTTCAGCTGCAGGGCTTTGCACCCCATCACGCCGCCTGCTGCTGCTGCTGGCTCCGCTGCTGCCGCAGGCCGCGCAGGTTGTCGGCGGCTTGCTTCAACGGGTTGACTGCGCCAGCAAGGCCCACAGCAGGTGGCAGGCATTGGTTAGCTGGGCAGGGCAGGCCGCTGCAAGGCGGCTGTGGGCAGACAGCCGCTGCAGGGCTGGCGTCTTCGCGCAGAGGGGCGGGCACCCACTCACATTGAGACCCGCTGAGGGTGCCGCGGTAGCACCAGTGCCGCATCTCGCGCACCCCCTTCTGCTGCTGCTTGCACCCGGCCTTGCCGAGCTCCGCGGTGCCGAATGTGGCCTGGCTGGGAGGCTCCAGCTGCGCGTCGTTGATCCCCCGGGCAAGCACCAGCGTCTCTGCCACGTGGCTGCAAGGGGGCGGTGGAGCGGGGCGCACCAGCAGGGTCAGGGCCTGGGGCGGAGACGCGGCAAAGGGATGGGCGCAGAGACGCCCAGTCATGGTGCCAGCCAGAACAAACCGTGCTCCACCCGCGGCCGACCAGCTGCCGCCTTGCTGCCCGCCAGCTCCCAAAACACACGGCCGCTCCCAGCCCCCAAAACCAGGTGCTTCCTGGCCCCCGCTGCACCTGAACTTCTGGCGAGGGCTGGAAGACCCCCCCACCTCCTCCACGCTCAGCACCAGCGCCAGCTCCAGCACCGGCAGGCTCAGCTTGCGATCGCGCTTGGAGCAGTACAGCAGCACATCCCCCGGCCCCGCCAGGCCCTCTGCGCTCGCCCGCGGCTGCGCGAAGCGGAAGGCGCGGTCGTGCTGGTCGGGCAGGAGCGCCCGCAGTCGCGCCTCCGCCGCAGCCAGCTGCCCCTCAGACCCCAGCCCGCCGGGAGCGGCCGCCGCCGCCGCGTCGCCGCCCTGCGCCTGGCTGCTGTCAGCAAGGGGTGCATCCACGGCTGCGGCGGTGGATGCGGCTGCCTGCTGGCGCCCCTGCTGCTGCAGCTGCAGCCTGGGGGAGGTGCGGGCTGGGGAGGCCTGAGCCAGCTGCTGCGGCTTGTAGGCGGCGATAAGGGGCAAGCGGTGAGGGGTATAGGCTGGCCCGCCTGGCGCCGCCGCCGTTGCCGGCGCTGAGGGCAGGGGTGGGCGGCCGCTGCTGCGCAGCGCACTGCCGTGGCCGGCCGCCGCGGGCGTTCCGTGGGCGGGGCTGGCTGCGCCGAAGAGCTGCCGCGGCGCCGTGCTTGTCGGCGAGAACAGCGCCCCCCCGGCCTGCTGCTGCTGCTGCACCTGCGGCAGCAGCGCAGCCTGCAGCGACTGGCGCTGCGCCACCGACTGAGGCAGCACCAGGCTGTCGGTGCTGTTGCGGCGCTGCTGCATGCGCGCCGCCGTGTTGTGCCGTACCGTCTCCGCCGGCGGCCCGGCGGGGCGCAGGGTGGCGCCGGAGGGGCGGGCCGAGGAGCCGGAACCGGGGCCCTCGAACAGCTGCTGCCACTGGCCTGCCTGGGTCAGCGGCTGGCCGGGCGGCACCCAGCTGGCGGCGCGCAGCGACACCGACATAGCGGGCTCTCCTTGGAAGTCCAGCCTCCTGCAGCGGCAGGGCAGCTGATCAGCATCCCACCACACATGAGCAGGACGCCGCCTTGCTGGCTGCATCGCGGGGGCAAAGGCAACCGAGCGGCGGCCGCAGTGTGGTGCTCCCAGCCAGCCGCCCGAGCCGTGCTGCACTCACTTGGCTCTGGCCAGCAGGCACGGGCCGTCGGCTGAGGCCTCCTGCTGCTCCACCGCTGCAACACGTGGCAGGTGGGGAGGGCAGCCAATGCCAGGCAACGCAAGGTGAGCTGAAGCGAGTGGGAGGCACGCCACAGGCAGCTGCAAGCCTCTGGGGCTCATGCAGCAGTAGGCTCGAGGCAGCAGCAGGCTCGAGGCAGCAGCAGGCTCAAGGCAGCAGTAGGCTCAAGCCAGCAGTAGGCTCAAGGTTTCTGCGCAGCGTGGCGCCACACCTGCAACCTGCAGCTTCATCAGGAACAGGCGCGGCTCGTGGCCCGCCTCAGCAGAGCCATCCGCGGAGGCGCTTTGAATGAACGACAGCTTGTCGCCGGCAACCGGCATGGGGACCGGCAGCCCGCGCGGCAGCTGCGGCCGCTGCTTGCCCGCAGCAGGCCCCCGGGGCGACAGGCGGCGCTGGCGGGACTGCGGCGTGGGCGCGGGCTGCTGCGGGTGGGCCGCGCCGCGCACCGGGCCCGCCACGCCGGGCGACAGCTGCTGCAGCTGGCTGTCTGGGACAGCAGACTCTGGGCAGGAGTCGGGAGAGCCGTCCGGCTGCTGCTGCTGCTGCTGCTGCTGGCGGCGCTGCGTCAGCGCGGTGACTTGAGACGACACCTCCTGCTGCATGGCGGCTGCCGCTGCCAGGGTGCGGGCATCGAATGAGGAGGTGGGGCCGCGCGCCGCAGCAGACAGCACAGGGCTCTGCTGCACCCGCCAAGACGGCTGCGGCAGCTGCCGCTGCGGCGGGCTCTGCTGCTGCTCGCCCTCTGAAGCCGGCACGCGCTCGGCGCTGCCGCCCGCAGCGGCCGTGCCAGCCTCGCCGGCGGTCGCTGCCGCGGTCGCTGCCTCTGGCAGCCCATCAGCGGCGGCTGGCGCTCCAGGTGTGGCGCCAGTTGGCGACCCCGCATCGGGCACTCCCACAGGAGCTGCTGCTGCCGCTACAGCCGCGACGGGGGCTGCATGCGGTGCGCCGGAGTCTGCCACCACCTCTGCTGCTGCCTTGGCGGCTGCGGCTGCGGCTGCGGCGGCCCTGGCTGCTGCCTTCCGCCCATCCTCTGGGAAGCCATAGGCACCGTCATAGGGAGAGGAGGGCTGCGGGCCGCCGCCGGAGGTCGCCGCCGCCTGCTGCAGCAGCGGCGCCAGCGGCGAGCGAACGCTTGCCGCGCCCGCGCCCGCGGACCGCCGCTTGCTACCCCCGCTGGTGGCCTCGCCGGCCGCGCTGCGCTTCTTGGCCTGCAGGCGTGCAGCGGCAGGGCACACCGAGAGGGGTGCGGGCGGAGTAAGGCAGCAGCGACGGGCACGCACCAGGGTGATACATAAACAAAGCAATAGCAATAGCTTTGCTATGTATAGGCAGAGGTGGGAAAGTGGATGCCGCCCCTACGTTCAGGCAGGTACCAGCGCAGCAGTGCAACCCTGCGGGCTTGCCTTGGAGGAGGCAGCCCCCTTCATGATGCTCAGGCGGCCCTTGCCGTGCTTGAAGGCGCTGCCGCCGCTGCCGCCCGACTGGCGCCGCCGCGCCGAGGCCGGCGCCCCCTCCTGCTCCTCCGCCTGCGTGCCCTCGGGCCCCGCGGCCGCTGCGGGCGCGGCAGCGGCGGCCGCGAGGGCGGCGGCGGCCGGCAGCGCTACCGCCATGTCAGCGGGCGTCAGCAGCTCCGCAGCCATGACCTGCTCGAACCCCATGTCCACCTCCCCTTCGCCCAGCTGCTCCGACAAGGCGCCAGCCGCGGCCATGGCTGCTGCCACAGGGTCGGCAGAAGCTCCAGCTGCCTGCGGCAGCGCGGCCGGCGGCGGCTGGACAGCAGCGGCGCCCTCCACCTCCATTGCAACTGCTGCCGCCGGCCAGGCGGTGGCCAGGAGCTCTGGAGAGGCGACCATGGCACCATGCCTGCCTGCCGCGGCAGCCGCCTCTGCACCCTCCACGGGAGCAGCTGCCAGCACTGCAGCAGCCGCCGCTTCTGCTGCATCAGCCGCCTCCTCGGCCGCCTCCCGCATGCTCTTGATGAGCGAGCGGCGCTTGCCGGTAGCAACAGTCGTGGTGGCGGCAGCTGGCGCTTCGGCGGCGGCATCAGGCTCGAGCTCCCCGGCGCTGCGGCCGCGCCGCAGCCCAGTGCCCGGCACCTTGGCTGCAGGCGGCGCCGCCTCCGCCTGCTGCTCTGGCGGCCCGGCCTTCCGGCCGGCGCGGCGTGTGGCGGACGGTGGCGCCTTTGCAGCCTCCTCTGCCTGCGGCTCCACCGGCCCGGCGCTGCGCCCGCGGCGCCGTGCCGTGGACAGCGCCGCCGCTGCAGCCTCAGCCTCCTCTGCCTGCTGCTCCGAACGGGCAGCGCTGCAGAGGCGGCGGGCTGCCGTGGGCGGTGGCCCTGCTGTAGCTGCCGCCTCTGCTGCAGGCTCGCCCTGC
This sequence comes from Chlorella variabilis, assembly GCF_000147415.1. Taxonomy (NCBI): domain Eukaryota; kingdom Viridiplantae; phylum Chlorophyta; class Trebouxiophyceae; order Chlorellales; family Chlorellaceae; genus Chlorella; species Chlorella variabilis. The sequence continues at coordinate 1,684,774 of NW_005435085.1, read as the reverse complement.
GGCTGCTCCTCCTGCTGAACCTCCTCCACCGCCTGCTGTGCAGCATCAGTCGAGAGGCCGAAAGCCATCCGCTGCACAGCGGTGGGCCGGCTGCGGCGGCCCGACTGCCTGCCTCCCTCATCTGTCGCCTGTGCTGCAACCACCGCCTCGCCAGCTGCCTCCATGCCCTCAGCCTCCTCCTCCTGCAGAGGCTCCTCCACTACTGCAGCAGCCGCTGCAGCGGGCTGCGGTACCGCGGCTGTCTCCTGGGCGGCAGAGTGCCGAGCCTTGCGCCGCTTTTGAGCCGTCCCTGCACGCTCCTTGGCTGCAGGCGGCGGCACAGCTGCCGTCTCGGTCGCAGTCTCAACCTCCATCGCTTGCTCCGGCTCCGGAGCAGGCGCTGCTGCCACCACCAGCGGCGCCGCAGCGCCCTCCTCCGCCCCAGCAGCTGCTGCAACCTCGCCCTCTGCGGCTGCTGCTGGCTTCGTGGAAGCGCCGAGGCTGCACAGCTGCTGCTGCACAGCAGCCCAGCACGTGGCGCAGCCCCGACGGTTCAAGGCGCAACTCCCTGCAGGGTTTCCAGCGGCGGGACAGGCAGGTGCTGTTGTTTCAGTAGCGGCGGGATCGGCAGGTGTGGGATGGTGGCATGCAGCCCACTGCAACAGCTCTAGACGCACCTTTGCCGCAGTTGCCCACGCCCACCAAACACTCATCCAAGTGGGCGGCCTGCAGCGCGGCTGCCACCTTGGGCCGGCATTTGAAGCAGCCCGATTTCGATTGCCTGCACGATCTACAGCCAAACAGGCAGACGATGGCAGCCAGCTGCGAGGCAGAAGGCGTTGGCTGCTCCTCATCCTCCTGCTGCACGCCGGCAGTCGCAGACTCGGGAGCAGCGGCGGGTGCGAGCTCCTCGGCCTGAGGCTCGGCTGGCGGCGCCTCGGCCGGCCCTGACGCCCGCCGCTTCTTGCCCCTGCTGCTCCTGGCTGCTGGCTTGGGCGCCGCTGCTGCTGGCGCGGCGGCCGGTGAGGCAGCAGCGGCTGAGCGCGTGCCTCGCCTCGCCTGCATCTGCACCAGCCGCTGCTCTTCTTTGCCCAGGCCTGCTGCATCTTCTGCCTCTGCCGCTACGGCGCTGCGGCGCCTGGGCTGAGGCGCTGCTGCAGCCAGCTGCTCCTCCTGCTCTGCAGCTGGCTCCTGCTCCTCCTCAGCAGCAAAGCGGCTGCTGTGGCGCCGCGCTCGGACCGGCCTTGGCTGCGCCTGCGAGGCGTCCCCCTGCTCCTCGGCTGCCACAGTCTCTGGCTCAGCCACCATGCCTGCTGCAGCTGCCGCGGGCTCATCAGCTGGTGCCACCACCTCTGGTGCTGCCTCCTCGTGATGCTCCTCGTCAGCAGCGGCAGCGGAGCGCCTCTTGCCGCGCCGGGTGCTGGGAGCAGAGTCGGTCACCCGCACTGCCATTGCTGGCTCCTCGCCAGCAGCGGCAGCAGCAGGGGTGCGCCGTGTGCCGCGCCTGGTGCTGGGTGCAAAGTCAGCCACTGCGACCGGCGCTGCTGCCTCCTCCTCCTCCTGCTGTGCCTGCTGCTCCTCGCCGGCAGCGGCAGCAGCAGGGGTGCGCCGTGTGCCGCGCCTGGTGCTGGGTGCGGAGTCGGCCATCGCTGGCTCTTCCTGCTGCTGCGCCTGCTCACCCGCCACGGCTGCTGCAGGCGTGCTGCGGGTCGTGCGCCTGGTGCTTGGAGCCGACACAGCCGCCACCGCCTGTCCTCCTGGGTACTGCTGAGGGTCAGCCGGGGTGGCGGCATCCACAGCGCCCTTGCTCCTGCTCCTGCCTCGCCGCACAGTCGATGCCGGCTCCGCCTCCACCCCCGCCGGAGCGGCGGCAGCTGCCCCAACAGCCCTGCCCCTGCTGCGCCTCCTCACGGCTGCCCCCTCTGTGGCGGCGGCAGCGGCGGCGCTCCTCGTGCGGCGGCTGGTGCTGGGCACAGCAGCGGCCTTCGCAGCCTCACCAGCCGCCGCTGGCGGCTCGGCAGGCGGGGCGGGAGTGGGGCCTTCTGCTTCCATGGGGCTTGCGGCGTCCGCTGGCGGCGCAGCTGCCTCCTCTGCCTCCCCTGCCGGGGCTGCTGGCGCCAGCGGGTCGTGCGCTGGGCTGGCGGGCGTGCCAGCAGCACCATCCACGTCCATGCCATCCGCTGCCTCCTGCTCCTGCTGCTCAGCGCCGTCGGCGGCGGAGGGTGGCGCCGCCTCGGCAGCGGGCTCTGGCAGCTGCTGTTGAGAGCCCGCCGCCAGCACACCCAGGGACGCCACACCAGGCGCGCCTCCCCTGCCCCGCACCGCGCGCGTGGCTGCCACCAGCCAGGTTGGACCTTCAGCTGCTCCCGCTGGAGAGGTGGTGGCACTACCGCCCTCCTCGCCTCCCGGGCGGCGCTGGGAGGGCAGGATGGCGCCAGGGGCAGCCGCCGGAGCGCCTGCACACACAGCACAGCCAACACACACAGCCGCGGTGAGGAGCAGGTGCAGGGCGTGGGTGCCAGCCTCCGGCTGGAGTGTTTGCCCCTCGGCATGCAGGCAGCGTGCGCAGGCAATGCGCAGGTAGGACGTGCAAGCCGGGCAGGCAGGCGAAAGGCCCACGGCAAGGCGCTCACCAAACTCCAGGCGGGTGCCAGGGCCGCGCATCAGCTGCTCCACCGCCGCCCCCAACTCTGCAGGCACCCCTGGCAGCCGGGGGCGCGCCTCCGTGTCTGGGATCGCCTCCAGGCTGCCGCTGCCTGCTGCCGGCGGCGCCGCCGCTCCCGACGGCAGCACCAGAGCCAGGTGGGCGTCGTCCGGCGAGACGACAACGCCGCCAGAGAGCAGGGAGTGCTGCTGGTGCTGGTGCTGGTGCTGGTGCAGCTGCAGGGCTGCCGTGACCACGGCTCCGGCTGTGGCAGCAGTCGCCTGGTCGAGTTCCCGCAGGGCCTTGCCGCGGCTGTCGGGCGTGGCCGGCACCTGTCGCCTGGCAGCGCGCGGCGGCAGCTGCTGGTGCTGCTGCAGGCCGCCCGCCGCGCCGCGGCCCTTGCCGGCGGCCGTCCCGGCGGGGCCTGCAGCCCGGCTGGTGCCGCCTGCGGCTGCCGATGTCGGCCGGCTGGTGGCAACAGTGTGCTTCAGCTTGCTCTTCTGCATGAGCCCAGCGGGCACTTTGGAGCGCACTTGCAGCTTAAGCTGGTTTGTGTTGTTGTACCTACAACCAGCAAGGTAGCCAGCAAAGTGTGTGGGAGTCTGGGTGAGGGAGTCGGCGTGTGCCAAGGGCTGCTGCTGCTGCTGCTGAGAGCGAGGCAGCCACGCAGGCTGGGGCGCACGTCAGCTTTCAACCCCTGCCCCCACGCACCTCTGCCGGATGTGGGTCAGGTTGACAAGCGCTCCCTGGCTGGTGGCTGTTCGGGCCGCAGCGGCGCCGGATCGTGCGGTGGCGGCGCCGGTGGTGGCACGGCTGCCGCCGCCCTGGATGCCGCTGTGTTCTCCTGCAGGGGGCAGACGGATGGGCAGGCCAGTGGGGTCAGTGGTGGGCAACACGACCTTGCATTGCAGCACAATGCCAAGCGCGGCCGAAGCACAGGACACCGGGCCGGGCATAGGGGTATGCCACCCTGGAAAGGCCCCTGCGCTCACCGCTCATGACGCTGCCGCTGGCGCGGGCGGTGCCGGCAGAGGGCCGGCCGCTGGCGGTGCCCTCCCTGCAGCGCCGGCGGCGCATTGAGACAAGAAGCCACGTCAACAGCTGAGGAGAGGCAGGTGCCAGGGGTGTCCATGCATCAGCCAGCTCAGCCAGCACCCTGGTGGACAGAATTGACTGCTCACCTTGCTGGGCTATCCCGCTGCGCCGCAGCCGACCTGCCCAGGTTGCTGGGCCCCGCGCCGCCGGCCCCCACCGCGCCGCTCCTGACGGCCGTCAGCGCACTGCTGCTCTGGCGCTGGCGGTGCGGGTGGGTGGCCCCGGAGCCAGCCGGCCCACTGCTGCAATTGGGCGTCTCTCCTGACACCTCCAGCTCTACACCCTGCACGCACACACACGCCAGGCAGCGAGGGAGCCCCACAGCAAGTTGGTAAAGGCCCAGCTCCGTCAGCGACCCCGCAGGGCGAGCTGCGGTACGCCGCGCTGCCCCGCCTCAGATTACAGTCCCCTGGTACAGTCATCCTGTCACCGACACGTCGGTCGCGCTGCCCTGTCCTGACGCTGTACTGCCCCACTTGCCTTGTCCCGCTGCTCCCCCATGATGCTGTCAAAGTCCAGGCTCAGCCCATCGTCCCACATCTCCTGCTGCAGCCTCCGCATGTCGGCCGGGAAGCGCGGGCCTGCAGGGCACAGGCGGGAGGCGGTGCGCAGGGCGCGTCCGTGCTCGCACACACACACGGGGCGTCGGGAGAACGCGCAGGCGCCTCGCCCGGCAGCAAGCGGCTGGGGAGCGCGGCATGCAGGGAGCTGAGGCAAAGGAGAGATGCAGGGGTTGATGATGTCGGAGGGAAGACAGGAGAGAGAAGACAGGATGGCGAGCGGCTGCGGCGGTCGCTCACCAAAGGGCTTCTTTACCGCTTGGAGGAACAGGTCGTGGCCTGCCTGGGGGAACGGCAGCAGGACAGCTGCCAGCATCTGCACCCAGGCAAGAAAGCAAGGGGTGGGCTCGTTCCCGCAAAGTATGCGGAGCCGCCGGGACAATCAATAATTACCAGTAGTGCCAGGCGGGTCCGCCGCGGGCATGCAGGCATGGTTGGGAAGCTGCTACCAAGGTGCGGGACCGCAGTACCCACCTGTATTACCACCTCGATCTCGTGGAACTGCCCTGCTGGCAGCTCCCCACCCGCTGGGGAACCTGCAGCCAGGCAAGATGAGCAATGGGGTGACGGGAGTGGTCTGCGGGTGGCACCCCAGGCTACTGGGTGCAGGCATGCATGTGCCGCCTTAACCCGCCTCTCAGGCCGCGCGATACTGTGATCTCACCATAGGCACAGATGCTGAGGCGCAGGTACAGCTCCAGCAGCAGGCGGCGTGCCAGCTGGCGCCGCTGCTGCGGCTCCGCCGCCTCCACATGCTGGCGCCGCAGGTCCGCCACAGCGGCGGGCACCTGCTGCAGCAGCAGCGACCTCATGCAGTCCAGGGTCAGCAGGTCCTGCTGCGGCGGCAGCGGCGGCCTGCCGCCGCCTGCGGCCGCGGCGGCAGCGACAGGCGCGCTGGTGGCCTCCCCGTCCGCGGCGGCTGCGGGGGTGCCGGCCGCAGGCTGCTGCCTGCTGCGGCGGGTGCTGTAGGCCAGCATGGCAGAGAAGCACGGGTCGACCAAGCGGCGGATCTGATCCAGCAGCGCCAACGGTTCCGGCGCCTCCTCGGCAGCTGCGACGCTCCCGGCGAGCTCTGCCAGGCGCCTGCAGCGAGGCACCACCACAAACATGCTGTTGAGCAGGGGAATGAGGAGTTGACCAGCCAGGCAGCAGCAGCGCAAGCGCAATGTTCATGGGAGTGTGGCTGTTCGGAGGATCCGTGCTGCTCTGCAGGGCGTTGACCGCGGCAGGGGCTGAGCGCTGCCAGCCAGCCACGAGCAAGGTGTGGCACCAGCACGCGCACCCCTTGAGGTCTGCCACCGCTCTGTCAGGCGCCAGAGCCCGGGAGCTGCTCGCCTCCTCCCCCTCCTCGCCGCTGGCCCCCGCTGCAGCCTTGAGCACGTGCGCCTGGTCGTCTGATGTGCCAGCGCCGCCGGTGGGCGTGCCGTGACCGGAGGTGGGCTGCGAGGCGGTGCCCCTGCGGTTCTGTGCCGCGCAAACGGTAGGGCGGGAGCAAGGGAGAACAGGGCACAAACACGGCTCAGGCTCGGTTTTCGGCAGGCGAAAGACTGGCAGGCACCCATGCGCGGAGCACACCACTGCAACCGCAGCACGCTGCCAAAGGTGCGCGCCAAGTGCTGCTGGAGTGAGAGGGGGCCGGGGAGGCCCCTGGGCTCGCTTGCCACCGCCCTCTACCTTGTCAGCTTGGATGCGGCGAGCATTCTCCAGCAGGGCAGCGCCCTTGTTGGCCACGGGCGCCGCTCCACGGCGCGCCGCCGGCGGTACGCCCGTGCGCTGCCGCGCCAGCTGGCGGTGCTGCGCACGCACCAGCCGCTTGGCCGCCTCCGCCTCGCGCTCTGCACATGTACAACACAAGCAGGCACAGGATCAAGAGCAGAAGCTGCGCGCTCAGGGTGGACAGATGAGGTCTTGGCACAACAGGCAGCACAGCAGAGTGGGACGCGAAGCCATACGTGGCGCGGCGCCGCAAGCCGGGCCTCAGCCAAGCACCCGGCAAACTATCCAAGGTGGCAGCGGCATAGTCCGCAGCGCACCTTTGTCTCCTTCCAGATTCCCAAGCAGCAGCTTCAGGTTCTCCAGAGCATCCTCCTGCGGGCTGGCAGCTGCCGGCCAGAAATCGCCCTCCACCTCGGGCCCCTTGACCTGCTGCCGCTGCGGCTGCTCCTGCTGCTCCTCGGCCCGCGGCAGCGCCAGCCGTGCCGCAAACTGCTGCCGGCTGCATGGCCCGGCCAGCTCGGCAAGCGGGGCAGCCGATGCCTTGCTGCACCGCTGGCGCATGAGGGAGTTCAGGGCCGGCAGCACAGCCAGCTGCTCCTCCTGCTGCTCGCCCCCTGCAGCCACCCAGCACACGCGCAGGCTGCCGCCGGCGCAGCGCTGCCACAGCGCGGCGGGCATGGCGGCTGCCAGCAGCTGCTGCGCCGGCGCCCCGGCCGGCCGCGCAGCGCTGCCGGGCGCCACAAACGAGGGGCCGAGGAAGCGCTGCAGCTGCGCCGTGGTGCTGAGGCCAAGGCTGAACACGGCCAGCAGACCCTCGGCGCTGCTGCCGCTGCCGCTGTCATTGTCTGCCAGCTCTTTCAGTTTCAGCAGGTAGCTGCTGCCCAGCGCGCTCTGCAGCACGCGAGCCAGCGCCGCCGCCGGCGGCTCCCCATTGCCGTCTCGCGCACCCCTCGAGTTGCCGGCCCCTTCCGAGGGCCGTGTGGCGGCGGCGAGCAGGGCCAGCAAGTGAGTCAGCTCCGCTCCGCGGCAGTCGGTTTGCACATTGTCTTGAAAAGCGGCGGGGAGCCCTGCAGCACGGGCAGCGGCGGCGGCAAGCGAGGCCTGAAGGGAGGCAGCGAGGTGAGCGAACTTATTCTGCACCTTGCAATGCGGGCGCACCGCTGGAGGCCACTGGAGCCCTCCCGGCTCCCCGCCGCCCCCGCTGCCTGGACGGCGCGCCACTCACGCAGATTCTGCGCCGTCCTGCGCAGCTGCGGCTTGAGCAGCAGGTCAGGGCAGGCCGAGTCGTAGAGGGCATAGCCCCAGCTGATGCGCTGGGTGGCGGCGCCGCCATTCCCGGCATTGCTGTGCTGGTAGGCCGCCCACAGCCGCCCAATCGCCGTGGTCAGCTGCTGCAACACTGCTTGCCGCTGGTCCTCGCCCGGCTGCCGCAGCAGCGAGAGATCGAGCACCAAAAATAGCCGGCGCATAGCTTCTGTGCCGTCGGCAACTGATCAGGAGCCCTGTTATCGCCGGCTCACTGCATGGCAGGCCGTCTGACGCCCGCAGCCCACAAGGTGATTGCGCTCGGGTTTGAAAAACTGGGTTTGGCAGTGAGGCACGCGACGCTTCAATCGAATTTTAAACCTCCGCAACGGGTAGCTGGCCGCCATCATGGCTTCCGGGAGAGAGCGGCGACAAGGGCGCCTGCGTCCTGCGGGCGTACCGCCGCCTGATTTTAGATTTGCGCTCCTTGGCTCCTAAAACGAGCGCCATGTGTCCATTCAGCTGCCCATGCATCTCCCATCTCCAATCAATTGCTGGCGGCAGGTTTGGGAGAGGATGCCACTGGAGTGGGGCAGCTGCCAGCGCACCAACGCTGCCTTGCAGATGCCTTGCTTTTTCCCTCTCATTCGGCCGAGGTTTGTGGCTTTGCTTGCATGGATTCAAAGAAGTAATGAATGGGTATAGAGTGGTACAAGCCGCCTGTCACAGGACAGAACAGATCAGGCACACCATGTGGGAGCAAAATGATTTGGTGGACGCGCCCCCGCGATTCTGCACCGTACAGCACGCTTTGCAGTGCACGGGCGAGGCGAGGCAGCCGTGCATCCTCAGCAAGAGCCCCTCAGCAGGCTGGCGTAAAGGTGTTGCTGCCGTTGCCATACTCGATAGGCTCTGCCGACTGCCCGGCGTCGTTGATAGACCACACCGAAACGGCATATGGCACACCGCACTGATACACGTCTGGCGCAATCTCGATCACCCTCTGCACGGCAGCAGTGCGACAGGCAGGGCAACGTGGGGTTTGACGGGGGAGGGAGCCAGCCAGGTGGCAGCCACAGGGCAGGAGGTGCAGGATCCAGGGCCGGCAGGTGCCCTGCGCCTCGCGCATGGCGCCCGCCAGGGAACTGACCGTGCCGGGGATCAGGCTGCTGGGAGAGCCCGGGGAGGTTGTGGTGAAGTTGGCGCCAGTTGAGGACTGGGCCAGCACCCGGTAGCCGGTGATGGCTGCAGCAGCAGGAACACGGGGGGAAGAGCCCGGGTGGCACACTGAGCTTCTGCCCGCTCCTCACTCACCAACAGCCTGCCTCGAGTGGCTGCCACTGCTGCTGCGGGCCCTGCTGCGGACGGTGGGCAGGCTGCCAGCCTGGCATGTGCAGCACAGCTGAGCTGTGAGCTGCCCACCCCTCAACGCTTTTCTGGCGCCCGCCTGGCACTTGCCTATGTCGTCGCCGCCCGTCTGGGTGGGTGGGCGCACAATCACGTCCAGTACCTTTCCATCCATGGACAGGAACAGGCTGGTGGGCTTGCCAGGCACCCCAGCGCACACGGCGGCGCCGGCCGTGTTGTTGATGCAGGCCAGGCTTGCGCAGCAGAAGTAAGAGGCGCAGGGCGTGCCCTGGGTGAGGCAGGGGCTGCACAGGGAGGGCGGGGAGTGCAGGAGGCACGGCAGGGGTGAGTTGCTCCGTGTGTGCTGAGCATGAGCATCGCAGGAGGTGCCATGTGCCGTGCAGAGCAGCGTGCCTCGGGGGCGCCGGGGAAGGTGGTGCAGGCGGCCTGGGTGGTGGCGTGGGCGGCAGTGGTGGTGAGGGCGGCCTGGGAGAGGGCGGAGGTGGGCTGCAGAGCACACATGGCGGGGGAACACACCCCCGAGAGAATGGATGAAGCAGGGATACACGCGAGACTGATCTGCATCCTCAATCTTCCCAACCACGCCCCGCCACTCCAACAGCGCTCCCCCACAGCCCATGCCGCCCTGCCGATGCCGACGGCTGCGGGCGGCCTGCGGCCCTGGCTGTCGCCAGGCACCTGTGGCAGCAGGGCGGCAGCGGCAGGGCGGCAGCAGGGCGCGCCTGAAGCAGCGGGGCATGCGGTACGTGATGCTCTCGCCGTGAGGCTCCTCAGACTCGCCCACCTCGTTTGAGGCCCACACCTGCAAAGGGGCAGGCACACAGAGCACACCGGCACACAGAGCACGCCCGGCTCAGCGACCCACTGCTGCCGCAGCTGCTGCCGAGCGCCACCGATGGGGGAGGCCGGCAGGCGGGGCATGGGCTGCTCAGCTTCCCGGCAGCTACCCATCCAGCAGCCAGGCCGTACCGTGAACTCGTAGTCCTCCCCACAGCTGTACTCATCAGCCTCGATCTCAACATACGTCTGCAGGGAGGCGGGCGGGCAGGCAGGAAGCCGAGCAACAGGCCCAGCAGCGAGTCCACTCAGGTCGGGCGGTGAAGCTATGGGCCACGGCCGCGGCGTGGGCCATGGCCGCCTCCTCGGGCGGAGCCGCACAGCCCCCTCACTGGCCAGGAGCCCTCCTCTGGTGCAGCCCACCCGCATGCACAGCGCAGGTCTCATGTGTCACACGCACCACATTTGGGTCTGCGGTGGCGGTGCCCAGCTCCTCCTTCCTGATCTTGGGGGCGTCCGAGGCGGCAGCCCTGCCCAGGATGCGGTAGCTGGTGATGGCTGCGGGCAGGCAGGGCAGACGCACCCCCCCAGCGTCATCCTAGGTTTGTGTAGAATCGAATTTGTAGCTGGAATCCGCACGGCGCATGGGCAGCACCGGGCCAGTCCCAGGCTCAACACCAGATGTTGGGTGCAGCATGCAGGGCCCCCACTCCCACTCCCACCCCGCCTCTCCGGTGCGACGCTGCCCCGCAGGCACAGTGCGGCCGCTCACGGATGTTGATGCCGCCCGTGTCTGGCGGCAGCGACAGGTAGACCAGCACCGAGCGGCCCGCGGGGCTCAGGTAGACAGATGAGGGAGGCTGCGGCTTGGTGGCGCAGGCGGTGGAGTTGGTGGTGGTGTTGGCGCAGGTGTAGGCGGCGCAGCAGAACCAGGCGCTGCACGGCACGTTGTGGCCCAGGCAGGGGCTGCGCAGGGGGCAGGGGAGGGGGCGGGGCAGCTGTCAGAGAGCTGCCGGTGGTGCTGCCTCGCGGCGCCTGCCTGCTCTGCGCATCAGCGTCATCTTTGCCCCGCTTCCGGCGGCGGGGCAGCGAGCCGGCAGCCCTGCAGGCGCCCCGGCCTGCACAGACAGCGCGTGCAGCGCAGCAGCAAAGGGTTTAGGGTGCAATGCGGCGCACCTGGGCGGGCGGGGCGAGGGCGGTGGCGGGGAGGGCGGCTTGGGCGAGGGCGGTGGTGGCCTGCAACATGGGGAGGCAGGTGGGCAGGCAGGCAATTCGGGAGGCTGAATGGCAGGGGCATTCGGCCCAGGCTGGAGGACTCCCAAGCCGCTCCCCGTCATAACACCAACTAGTGCATCGTGTGTCCGCCGCACAGCATCAGCGGCATGCCTGGGCGGCGGCGGAGAGGGCGGGCGGGGCGAGGGAGGCGGGGAGGGAGGCTTGGGGGACGGCGGGGGCCGGGGAGAGGGAGGGGGAGGCGGGGACGGCGGCGGCGGGCTGCAGAAGGGCAGGGGGGAAAGAAGGCAACTTGAGTTGAGGAACATTAGGCTATACCTGGAACCCAGCGCATGGCCCTCAAGCCGCAAGGCCCCTCATGCTGCATGGCCCACATGCCACGAGGGCCGTCATGCTGAGGCCCGGCAGCCACGCCGCCAGCCAGGCGGAGGGTGCGCGGGAGGGCAGGCAGCTGGCTGGGCTAGGACATCAAACCAAATCAAGCCTAATTTTCAAGCCGTTCAGGCGGCGGCGCGCCTGAAGCAGGCGGGGAAGGTGTAGACGTTTGAATAGGCAGTGTAGTTGGCTGACTCGCCCGCCTCATTGGATGCCCAGGCATAGATCCGATAGTCGCCGCCGCAGGGGTAGTCGTTGGGGCCGAACGACAGCCGGGTCTGGGTTTGGGGGCAGGCAGGGGGCAGGTGGGGCCGGGCGGACGGGTGAGGTGGCAGGCAGGCTTGGTTGCCAGGCAGGCAGGAGCTGGGAAAGGCGTGCCGGCCGGGAGCGCCGCACTCCCCTTCACCGCAGCCGCCAGCCGGCATGCACATGCGAACGAGGCGGGCGTGGCAGGCCGGCCGGCGCGCGCGGCAG
>NW_005435085.1:1647944-1670815 GCF_000147415.1 Chlorella variabilis | reverse complement strand
AGCGGCGGCGACGGCGGCGGCTGCGGCGGCTGCGGGCTGGGGTCGGGCACCGCCTCCACCCTCCAGATCTTGTGCGCGTCTGCGTCGCTCTTGCGGTACAGCCCAATCTGCGGCGCGCCGCACTCGGGAGCATCCGCAGCCGCCCGCGCTGCGCCCAGGTACTTCTCTGCGCAGCCGGTGCGGTTCTGCAGCACATGGGAAGGTGGGAGGGCAGAGCCGGCAGGTGTGTGGGTGCCGCTGGTGGGGCTAGAAGGCCTTCAGCTGGCAGGAGGGGCAGCCCCAGAAGCGCGGGGAGCGTGCGTGAGTACCGCGCTGCCGATGACATGCATGGGGTTGCCCCGCTGCGGCGCCCCCCCCGGCGCGTGCCGCCGACGCCGCCCCAGGCCCGGCCACTCACATAGACTTTCAGAAAGAACTTGCCGTCGCCGCCCGCATCCTCCAGCTCCCACCTCCCGCTGCCAGACATCCACACAGATGCTTCTGCGCAGCTGCTGGAGCCGCGCAGCCTGTCGTCTGCGCAGTCTGCATCCGCCCGGCTGGCCAGCTGCGGGGCAGGGGCAGCAGTGTACGATGCCGAGGGCTGGGCACCAGCATGCCAGGCGCCACCCTTATGCATCCAGCTGCATGCAACCTGAGGCGGCGTGCTGAGGCTGCTGGCCTTCCGCTGCCGGCCGGCGTCCAGCCACCCCTCATCCAGCATGTGGAGCGCACTCACGCTCATGACAAACGACTTGTTGGCGGCAGCGAGGTCGCCTGTGCCGTCAAAGAACCAGACCGTCCTAAACCCGCCGCCCTCGCCAACCAGCGACAGCGCCCCGGCATCGCTGCACTCGCATCAAACGCACAGCAGGGCGCAGCGGTGAGCGGCCGGCGGCGGCGGCTCGCCGGGTGCTTGCTGCCACCCAGCCCCTTTGCCGGCGACGGCAGCAGGAAAGCTTGGCATGCCGCCGTGCTGACTCGTGGGCAGCTGCACACATGCGCGGCATGCCCCATGCAAGCCGGCAGCAGGCACGCACTCGCAGCTCCATCCCGCGAGGTAGCCTGCAAGAGAAGGAGGCGGAGCTTCATCATCGCCAGGCCAGCAGCTAGGCAGCACATGCTACACGAGCAGCGGCAGCAGCAGCAACGCATGCTGCAAAGCACATGCATGATGCCTGGCAGCAGCTGTGTGTGCCTCAGCGCAAGCCACAGGCACACCGGTAGCAGCACACCTGAGGAGCTGCAGTTGGTGCGTCCCAGCAGGGTCAGCAGCTTCTTGCCGGATGTCACTTCCTGTGCGGAGGCTGCATGAGGAAAGGCAACAAGCCAGTCTCCACCAGTCTCCGCCGCAGCTGCGCCAGATGCGTGGGCAAGCGGCGGGGCGGCACTTTCAGCGGCCAGGCTGCCCGGCCAGCTGTCCCCCCCATCTTACTGCTCTGGCGCCGGGCAGAGCCCGCAGGCAGCAGCTCACCATGCTGACACAAGGCAGACGCTACCAGCAGAGCTGCTAGAAGCACGACTCGAGGCCCCGTCATTGTGCGAGAAGCCTAGCTCAGCGCTCCGAGCGGCTCGTCACCGGTGCATGGGATCTGGGACGCTGCAGCCACAGGCAGGTGTACTGGCTTCAAGGGGAGGCACCGCTGCGACAGGCAGGCGGCCCCCGGCAGTCGCATGCCGCCCTCCTGCGAGTAGGCACTGGCGCCGCCAAGCGGAAGGTGTGCTGCGGCCCCCCACTGCGGGCCTGCTGCCGTGCCGATGCGCCCGTCGATCATTTTCTGTGGGGACGCCACCAAGGGAAGCTGCCACAGGCTGGCAGCTGGGTGAGTTCAGCATGGGCTCCTGCCAGCCGTTGCTGCTGCTCCCCTGCAGGGAGGCTAAACCATCTGCATTGCTCACGGTAGGGGCCATGCCGCACCTTGGAGGGTTCAGAGGCTGGCGGGTTGGTGGGTGCGACGCTCCAAAGTCGGTTGGGGGGCGGCTCACGGCAGGGGATCACCTGGATGATCAGGGGACAGGAGTGAGCCTGCGAGGGAAGTGCGGGCCCGCCTGGGCGTCGCAGCTGTCAGGGTGCGTGAACCCCCAACCGATGCCAGGTCACAGCAGGCGGCGCATGAGACACCCATTTCGTGAAAATCTGACCTTGCAGGCACCCCATGTGCTCGCAGATGCAGCGGCGGCACGTTTACGCTGTCTGGAATTGACCTGATTGGTGCGCCGCTCTCACCCCACCAGCGATCCTGCGGGTGCCGGGAAGGAGCCGTGCCCCAGTTGCAGCATCGAGTGCCATCTGGTCCAGATCGAACGTGGGAGGCAGGGTGCCCCCCCGGTTCGGCCTGCCTACCGCCCACACTCTCAAGTTCTCAATCCCCCCTTCTGCCCCTGCCGCCGCCCGCAGCCTGCCGCTACCTCTTCGCCGGTCCTTCCCTTCTCCTCCGCTCATCACACCAGCATCCCAGCACACCTCTACAGCACAGCATCACGATGCAGCTGCTGCTCCTCAGGTCGGCAGCCAGGTGCCAACCCTGGCACCCGCCACCGCCCGCCACACGGCCGCCGCGGCTGCTCCGCCCCGCCCTGCCGGCGCCCTCCCGCCGGCGGCAGCGCGCGGCCGCGGCGGCCGGGCGCTACGAGGCCGCCGACACGGCCGCGGGCAGCGTGGTGGTGGAGGTGTGCCAGGACGAGGCGGCGGTCGCCCAGTTCCTGTGCGACGCGGTGGAAGCGGCGGCGGTGGCCGCGGTGGAGCAGCGCGGCGCCTTCACCCTCGCCATCCCAGGCGGGTCGGTGCTCAAGGCGCTGAACGGGCTGGCCGGCCGCCCTGCCATCCCCTGGGACAGGGTGCGCCTGTTCTTCGTCAACCACAAGACAGTGCCAAATGACGACGCCGGCAGCTCTTACGCCAAAGCTCGGGAGCTGTTCCTTGACGCAGCAGGCGCGCCACCCGAGGCGGTCGTCACCCTGACCGGCAGCGACGACGCCGAGGTGGGGGTGGGCCTGCGGGCCAGCCGGCACGGCGGCCCGCCTCCCTCCCAGCCTGCCTGCCGCCGAAGCCCGGGCGCACGTGCGTGCACGCCCCGCTCACTATCCATTACAGGCCAACATGCCACAGGCCGCTGCCCTCACCCCAAGCGCTGGCCGCCACCCGCTGCAGGCGGAGGCGGCGGCGTACGGCGCGGCGCTGGCGGCGGCGGCCGAGGCCGTCGGCATGGAGCGGGCGCCATCTGGCGCGCCGCGGTTCGACATGGTTCTCCTGGGGGTGGGCGCCGACGGCCATGTGGGGTCCCTCTACCCGGGAGGCCGCGCCACAGACGCCAGCGGGGCCTGGGTGCTGGCCGTGACCAAGGCCAAGCCGCCAGCCTCCATCACGCTCAGCCTGGGAGTCATGAACGCGGCGCGCCGCGTGGTGGTGAGCCGAGCGCCGCGCGCCGGTGCCGGGGAAGCGCAGGGGAGGCTGCCGCAGCAGGGTTGCCTCGCTGCGGGGCCGTGCGGGGGGCGGCGGCGACACGCGCGCCCCAGGCCGCTGGCTAAGGCCTGGCGCCGGCAAGCTCAGCGTGCATACCCGCACCCCTGCCGCCACCCGCGCCGCCACACATCTGCGCCACACATCTGCGCTGCCCCTCCCCCAACGCCCGCAGGTCTGCCTGACCGGCGCCAACAAGGCCAACGCCGCCAAGCTGGCGCTGGAGACGCCGGTGCCGGCGGGCGAGTTCCCCGCGCAGCTGGTGCAGCCCGACGCGGCGCCCGCGGTGTGGCTGCTGGACGAGGCCGCCGCCGCCAAGCTGGACCTGGTGCACGGCAGCCCGCGCGGCGGCATGCTGCAGAGCGACGGCTCCATCCTGTACAGCTTCTCCGACTAGCTGAGGGAGGAAGACAGAGGAAGGCAGGAGCAGGGAGCTTCTTACCTCCTTCAAGGAGTGGGGCAGGGCCACCGCGGGGCAGGCGGCTCGCCTCCACCACCCACCACACTGCTGCAGCCGTGCCGGCACTGGAGTTTTTCCGCCCCCCCTTTTTTCCCATTGATGGTGCTCCCCTGGGCCGGGCCGGCCAACTTGACTGCACTCACACCCTGACTCTCGACCTGTTCCTTTGCTTGGCTAGCTAGTTGGGGCAGTGCAATGCATAGCGCCGCCACGCAGTTTTGCTGTGTTGTTGGTTTAGTGTAAGCCCAGATTGTTGGTGGGCCCGGTCCAAAGTGTGGCCTTACAACGCAGCTGGCCAGTCAGATACGGTTTTCAAAAGGCACACCACATCCTTTGCACCAAGGATCAGGCATAAACACTGATTCGCTGCTTGAGAAACGCAGGCATCAAATCAATACCAGCACAGTGTGGGTGCACTCCTGCAGGCGTGCACTGGGAGCGCACCACAACAGGCGGGCACACCGAGTAGACAGGGGGCCTCCTGTTGCGGTGTGCCGTATTTTACGCATAGGCCTCGGCACCAGCCAGGCACGGGGGGCCAGGGAAGTCACGTCGCCAGCTCACACCGACATGAACTGCTGCTGCGGTGGGCCCTGCCCCTGAGGGGGGGCCTGCTGGTAGTACTGCGGCGGCGGGGCCGCGGCGCCGGCGGGCGCCGCCATGTGGGCGGGCATGACGCCGTGGCTCTTGATCAGGCGAGCCTCCTGGCACACAGCGCAGGGCTGCACGGCAGGCGGCAGCGGCAAGTGGGGCGGGGATGAGCGGGTGCAGCGCAGGAGCGTCAGGAGGAGTACACAGCAGAAGCATTTGCTTTACGGCTGGTGGCGAGGGCAGGCTGCGGGCGCCTGGCAGCCGCATTGGAATGCATCTGCAGGCAGTGCTAAGCAGCGGGGACTCACCCCACACCAGCAGTGGACGCAGCTGCACGGCACATGATAGGGCAGAAGCAAGCGGCGTCAGTGCGACCAACATTAAGCGGCAGCAGCAAAGGCACAGCAGGCGGGCGGCCTCAGCGACTCGCTCACCAGTCTCCGCAGGGCTCGGGCGCCAGGGCGTGGTTGTCGCGCAGGCGGCCGCGCTTGGGCGCCGCCAGGCAGCAGTCGAGGCAGAAGACCCCGAGCAGCCAGTACAGGCAGCAATTCAGCACACAGCTCCCGTCGCCCATCGTCTCGGCATTCTGGCCCCACAGGCACGGCAGGCACCAGAAGCCGCAGCAGCAGGTTGAGCAGTCGGAGAAGCAGCTCTGCAGTAGGATGGGGAAACATATGGAGAAGCAGTGGCGGTGAGATGGCGTGATGAGGCGGCGGCGGGTGGAGTTGTGAAGAGGCGGTGGCGGGGTGCCGGAAACCCCGGAAACCGCAGCACCGCATGCAGGGTGCCTTGCAGGACACTTTGCTTGGACCAAAAGCGAAAGGAGAGGGGTGTCGATTAGTTTCGGCGCCTGATGTCAACCGCCCCAGCACTCCGGCAGCACACCAGGCAGCACCCCAGGCGGTCTGCACGACTGCGACCATCAGCATTTCTGCAGTTGCTTAGCAGCGGGGCGGCCAAACTCACGCAGAGGCCGGTGGGCCAACTGTTCTGCTTGCTCATCGTCGGTCCCCTTCTTGTCCGCACCCACAACAGGCTCCAGTCAGGCGATTCACGGTGTGAAACGGGGCTGCAAGCCCACGCGCTGCCACCTGTCCTGCTGTGCTGTGCGCCCGTCACCAGCGTGCGGCCCGACACCTCTCCAGAAGAGCAACACAGTTCATCAAGCACTGCTGACTGCCTGTAAATATCTCATGCAGCTCCCCTAAAGGATTCATCCCCTTCTACTTGTGCTGCCATCCTTGCCGCCAGCGCCGAACGAGCGGCGCTGTGGAAATGAGAGCAGAAGGTTCGTGCAAGCTGCTTGCAGGGGTCGAATTGTGCATGCGAGCACGGTTTCAATCCAATTTGGCCGTTGCAGTGCCCCGAGAGCCCCCAAACCCGCCACCCAGCACTACTCGTGCCAGTACAGAAGGTCAGGGCTGGCATGAGCAGTCCGCACGGCCCCAGCTATCCAGCCACGGCTAACTTGATTGCCGGGGCCGGCAACATGCTTGCCCGCCCCTACTGGGCCTGGAGCAAGTTGGCGTTAGCCGTGCTGCTTGCCTTGTCGGTCTACTGCCGAAGATTGCAGCCCCATGAGCTGCTGAACGACTCGCAGCTGCCCGGCGGCATGCAGCATAGCAGGGCCGGCGGCGGGGCGGCGGCCGGGGGCGGCAGCGACCAGCTTTCGGGGAGGCGGCAGCTGGGCGACGGAGCGGGGCATGCTGGAGCCGTTGAGGGTGCGGTCCTGACCGCAGCTGCAGCAGGCGCCAACGACCCTCACACGGCGGCAGTCATGGCGGGCGCTGGGGTGCACGGCTTTGTGCGCAAGGCGGGCCCGCTGGACCCGCTGCACTGGCAGGCCGGCAGCTTTGATTGGCGGGTGCTCCAGCGGCAGAGCTGGCTGGACGAGCGTGCGCGGCTGCTTGCGGAAGGTGGGTGGGCTGCCTGCCCCCTGGTGTGCGCAGCCGGCGGAGCAGGCCGCTGGCAGGCCTCTGAGCTGCGGCGCGTCGTTGCTCCGCTGCGTGCAGGCAGCCCGCCGCCTCCGCTGCCCCTCCTCTCCTCCTGCCAGGTGTTTGTCAACCACCTGTACAGAGTCATCTATCTGCGCCATGCCAAGACCGCCTCCAGCTCCCTGCTCTGCCACTTCTCCGGCTGCCGCGAGGAGAAGGCGGGCGGCGGCAGCGGCAAGGCCGACACAAGCTTCCAGCACCTGAAGGTGCATGCTGCGGGTGTGGGTGAGGAGCGGTGGCGACGGGTTGTGTGGGGTGTGCGTTGGTGGTGGGCAGCCCCGGCACCGCCGCCGTGTGCTGGATGGGCCACCTTGGGAGCTCGCCTGCCCGGGATTGCCGCCCGGCATGCCCCTGCCATCCACGTGCCGGCTCCTCCCCCTGCCCGCCGCACACCCCGCCCCGGGCCCGCGCCTCCCCACCCGCCTCGCAGCTGGCGCCCGGCCAGGAGCTGGAGGCACTGTGGCGGGACTACTTGGTAGTCACATTTGTGCGCAACCCGTATCAGCGGGCCGTGAGCGCCTACAAGATGATGGCCAGGCAGGGCGACCCGCGGCGCGCCGCCGACAACGGTACCGCCGACAATGGTACCGCCGACAACGGTACCGCCGCCTACTCCTGGGACAACTTCTGCGCCGACCCCGCGGGCTTTGCCGACGAGTGCCTGGCAGACCCGGTGTGCCGCAAGTGAGCGGCAGCCTAGCGGGGTGGGGCCCCGGGCAGGCCGCCGCCGCAGCAGCAGGGCTCAGGCGCCGTGCATGCGCGTGCCATCCCTGGTCCGCCCCGCGTTCCCGCGTGCCCTGCCCTCCTGGCCCCTGGCCCTTCCAATCCCACCCGCGCCCACCGCCCCCCCCCGGTGCGGCCTCTTGCCCTGCCCGACCAGCGTGCGCCGTGCTGACGCAGGAAGGGGCGGGAGTTTGTGTATGCGCACATCGAGCCTCAGCAGCCGTGCGTGGTGTCGGCCAACGGCGGCTGGGCTGTGGACTTTATCGGCAGGGTGGAGCACATGGACGAAGACCTGGGGGCGGTACTGCGGGAGCTGGAGCGGCGGCGGCCGCAGGACGCGCCGCCGGTGGGTGGCCCCGCCGCGGGCCGAGCAGCGCCGCGTTGCATGCTGGGGCGGCTGTGGGTGTGCGTGCCCCGGCGGCGTGGCGGCGCGGCGTGGCAGATGCTGATGATGTGGCCCGGCATCACGCTGTGCTTGCCGGCAAGTCCTTGTTTTCCTTCCCTCTTGGCCGGGACGGTTGGCCTAGTTGCTGCCACCGCCGCTGCCCTGCAGATAAAGCAGCTTGACCATAGCCTGGAGAACGTGAATGGGCGAGGCTGCAATGAGACCGGCGAGGGTGGGCTGCTGCCGCCGCTGCTGTCGCCGCCGCCGCCGCTGCTCCTGCCAGGCATGGGGTGTTTGTATCAGTGCTGCCTTTGGTAGTGTGCTGCTGCGAGCCGATGCCATGCCAGCCACTCTGCTGCCCTGCTGGGTCCAAGTTGAATCACGCCAGCAGAAAGAAAACACCAGCAGAAGTCTGGACATGTCGGCTGCCCAACAATCCAGCTTGATGAATGCCATCTGCCCTGCCCCCCGCCTGCAGGCCGACCGCACCCTGTGGCCAAGGAGCAGTACTGTAACCCCGCAGAATACTACTCGGGCAGGCACGCGGCCTGCTTTGCGGCGGTACAGCGGCACTACGCGGGGGACGTGGCGATGCTGCAGTTTGGGCCGCAGGATGAGGCGCGAGCGGCGACGGCGCAGCGACGGCGGCTGGGCTGAGCTGGAACCGTGTGGCAGCCCTTCGCCCCTCCCCTTCCGGTTGATTGACTGATTAACACTGCGCATCCCGGGAGTTACACCGTGCCTCCTGTTGGCGCGTTCAGGAGAGGGCTTGCAGCGGTCGTGCTACCTGGCTTCCTTGTTTGAGGGAAGAGCAACAGGCACTCACGGTGTCCCCTGAAGCGCAGCCCACCCCTCCTCATCGTCGTCCCCACCATCCTCTGCTGCGCGTGCCGCTGCCGCCCCCGCTGATGCCGTGGCCAGCCCTGCCGTTGCTCCAGGCGCATGCGCCGCCACCCCAGCACCAGCGCCGATGCCTGGCGGCAGGCGGCCGGCGTGGAACCCGCCGGGGGTGCGCCGGCACTGGCCCAGCAGCGCGGCCAACGCCTGGGAGGACTGCTGCAGCGCGGGGGCGCATCCCACGACGAGCAGGTTGTGCTTGGCTCGGGTCAGGGCCACGTTCAGGCGGCAGGCATCTGCGAGCCAGGCGCGCAGGCAGCGAGGCAGGTGGTGGTGGCGTCACCACCACTTTGACTCCCATCAGGACAGCCGCAGCAGCAGCTCCCGCGCCGTGGCATGCAGCTGCAAGAGAGTAGGGATGCGGCCTTTGACGCCAGCTGGCAGGCCTGCAAGCCGCGGGCAGCTGTGGGCACCTGAGGCAAAGGCCCCCGGCCGCGTGACGACGGTGGTGAGGAGCACCACATCACACTCTGCCCCCTGCAGCACAGCAGGCAGGCAGGGCCGAGAGGGGAGGCAGGGCTGGGGTGCTTCGCTGCGTGCTGCCCGCAAGACGGCACGCATGACATGGCGAAGCTGGCGAGCCAGGGTGGCGGGAGATGCAGGCAGCAGCCCGCGCCTGGAAAGAATCCACGGTGGCTATCTGGATGCCCTGCTGCTGCTGCTCCGGCTCGTCGTCGCCCCCGCTACCCTCTGCGTCCTCACTGCCGCCCCGCCTACCAGGCCCAGGCTCCTCGCCTCCCAAGGAATCCCGACCCTCCGCCACGCGGCTGGAGCTGGCGCCGCCGAAGGCCTGCGGCAGCGCTTCTGTCGCCGCCCGCGGGCTGCGCCGCTGCTGCCGCCGCTGCTGGCGCTGCCGCTGCTCCAGCTGCGGCAGGCGGCGGTCCAGCAGGGATCGCACCAGCGCCACCTGGGCCCGGAAGAAGCAGATGACGCTGCACTGGCCCAGCGCCACGCCTGCCGCCACCAGCCGCTCCACCGCCGCCACCACCGCCTCTGCCTCCAGCTGGTTGCTGGCGCTGCGGCCTACGGCGCACAGGCAAGCGGCAGCCAAATGCAAGCAGGGCAGGTGGAGGCCGCACAGGAGGGGAGGCGGCGAAGGAAACCGCAGCAGCAGCTGCTGCAGGCATGCTGGCAAGATCAACAACAAACAGATAAAATATGAGTGATGTCCAGCAGTTGAGGCAGGACCTCCTGCCTGCACTGCTGCCGCTGGTCCACCACCCACCCGCACTGTACTGCTCCTGCCCCCGCACATCCATGAAGGCCAAGCTGGGCAGCCCCGGCAGCAGCGAGGGCCGCTGCTCCGCGGCGACACCGTCCAGCAGGCGGCCGCCGTAGAAGTGGTTGTTGGGCACGGCAGAGATGTCTGGGTGGCAGCGGTACTGGCGGCGCAGAAGAAACAGCGGCAGGCCCAGCGCGGAGAGGCGCACAAACAGTGGGCGCAGCAGGCCCTGGGGCTGCTCCCGCTCCTGCTGCTGCTGCGCCTGCTGTGGGCGATGGGGCGGCGCCTGCGTGACGTGGACGGGCGAGGCGATGACGGGCGGCAGCTGCAGCGGGTCGCCGGCGGCGATGAGGAACCTGTGAGGGAGGCGTGCCCCCCACACATCCGTTACAGCACACAGCACACTGTGAGACCCACTCCTCTGCTCCTGCCCACCCCGCCCCGCCCGCGTGTCCTGCCTCCCGGCTCACCTGGCCTGCGCCCGCAGCAGGGGGATGGCTGACAGCGGCTCCACCATCTGCGAGCTCTCATCCAGCAGCAGCACATCAAAGCGCTGGCCGTCCAGTGCAGCCAGCATGGCGGAGCAACAGGTGACCCCCACCACAGGCACCGTCTTGAGCAGGCGCTTGCGCTGCCGGTCGGCGCCTGCACAAACACGAAGCAGGGAGTGGGCGGGCGGGCTCGGCCCGCGGCCTGAAGCGCAGCAGCCACAGGCGACAGTTTGGCAGGCGCCGTCGTCACCGACAATCCCACACCCGGCTCTCCTTCTTCCCCAGCCACACATCCCAGCCCACCCAAGGCCGCCGGGCTGCACGCACGCACCCTTCTCCGCCGCCGCCAGCTCAGCGCGGATGGCCGCCGCCTCCGCCGGGCTGCCAGCCTCCTTCAGCATCTCTCGCAGCTCGGCGGCGGCGCCGGCGCTGGCGCGGCTCTCGCTGGCGTGCAGCGACTGGGCCAGCAGGCGGCGGGAGACGCGGCGCAGCGGGCCCACGCGCAAGAAGTCGGAGCAGCCAGACTCGAGCAGGCCTGGGGGCAGCGAGGTGCCGGGCAGCTCAGAGGAAGAGCAGGGCGAGGCAAGGCGCTGGAGGGAGGCAGCGCCAGGCGCTACGCCGTGTCATCCTGTCTCTCTCTCACACACACACACACACACACACACACCGCAATATAATACGAGCACATCAAACGCACCGACCAGGACCCTGTCCACAGCCACATTGGTGTGGGCAGACACCAGCACGCGGGCGCCCGCCAGCGGCGAGCCCGCACGGCCATGCTGCTGCAGCAGGAAGTGCAGCAGGGCCACCAGCAGGGTGGACTTGCCTGCAGGCAGGGGGAGCGGGGGAGGGGAGCGGGCACCTCAGCACCAGCAGGCGCCCCAGCAAAGCTTGAAGATGCACAGACAGGGCGAAGCCAGCACCCCCTCCCAGCTTACCGCTCCCAAACGGGCCGTGCACCAGGCACACCGGCGCGGGGGCGCTGCCGCCGCCGCCGCTGCCCGCCGCCCAGCCAGCCACATACGTGACCACCTCTGCAGGGTGGCAGCGAGAGGGCTTGAGCCAACGGTGTGTCGCCCGCAAGCACACCAGCAGGGCTCCGAAGAGCGCTGTGCCGGTTGGTGTGCCGTGCCACACGAGAGCTGCGTGTCGCACCTGCCTGCTCCTTGTTTAAGCCAAACCTCTGGATGATCTGATCCGCCTGCGCCAGGGGGCTCTCTGCCAGCCCATCCGTGGCCGCTGCCGCCGCCACCAGCGCCTCGTCGTCGTCTGAGCAGCTGTAGCAGGGGCTGCCTGGGTCCGGCATGTCTGGGCCATGCATGTCGGCCTGCTCCTGCTGCTCCTCCTGCTGCTGCTGCTGCTGCTGCTGCTGCTGCTGGCGTGCTGCGGCGCTGGAGCCTGGGCGCTGCATGGGGGCCCGGCTGGCTCTGCCGGCACCGGCGGTGGCAGCGCTGTTCGCACCGCTTGGGGCGCGCAGCAGGTGGGGCAGCAGCGGCAGCGTGGCGGCCGCCCCCGAGCGGAGCAGGTCGATCATGCCGAGCTCGGTGGCGGCCTCAGGGCCCTGCGGCGGCAATGGGGAGGAGCAGGGCAGCCAGGGTCCGTGCCTGGGGTTCGTGCCCCGCAGCGCAACAGCTTTGCCCCAGGCAGCAGCAGCCCATGAGGCAGCAGCAGCCCATGAGGCATCAATGATGAGCGCGCCCCCCCCCGGGCTGCCTGGATCACAGGACCGGCCGGCTTGCCTTGATGGCATACACGGCCTGAGAGCGGCCCAGTCCGGGGGGCCGAGGGGAGAGGAACTCGATCTCAAACCTGCAGGCATTGGCCGCAGGGAAACAGGCGAGTCGGGATTGCTCCTGACCCAAGCCAGCACAAGGGGCAGGAGGCACGCCGCTGTTCGTGGCTGGGAGCCAACCAGTCTTCAGGCGGCAGGGCAGGCTGCTCCACAAGCTGGGAGCCGCACCCAGCCAGCCACCCAGCCACCCAGCCACCCAGCCACTCACTTGCCGTCCTGGTTGGGGGCGTGCCACAGGCTGCGCGCCACCACCACCCATGGCTCCCGGCTGCGGTCGCCCGGCTGGCCGGGAGGGAAGCCGGGCCGCAGCTCGGGGTTGTTGCTGATGATCCACAGGTCGTCCCGCCTGCAGTACCTCGGCACCGCTGTATTGCAAACCAGCAACCGGTACCGGCCTTGCATGCACCCCGACAGCAGCCTCGGTGCGGCGGTGCGTGTGCCCAAACCCAAAAGTGCCCGGCTGTGCTGCCTCGCCTGAACCAATGCTTCAACCGCCCCCCGCTGCGGCTTGCCTATACTCTGCTGCCTTTTGGCGCCCCGACTTGAGGATGAGGTAGATGCTGTCTGGCTTCTGGGCAGCTTCCTCCTCTCCGCCCCCATCCTCCTCCTCCTCCTCCTCGCCTGCCCCCGCGCCGCGGCCGCGCTTGCCGCGCCTGCCCCCAACGCCGTTCCAGCCGCCCTGCCACACAGAGGGGGACACCACCATCCCCATCTCAGCCAGCCAGCTGTGCCACCTTCCTCCAGGGGCAGCACAACCACCTGGCTAAGCTGCCGACCCCTTGCCGACCCCTTGCCGTCTCCTCCTCATCCATGCTGACCCCAAGCTGCTGGCCTCCTCCTCCTTTGGCTCCTCTTTCTCTGCCCCTGGCGACAGGCCCACCTTCTTAGGCATGTTGTTGCGCCAGATGAAGAGCTCGCATGAGGCGTAGTATGGCACCCGCGGATGGCGCAGCCGCGCCTCCCGCCCGCCTGCGGGCGGGGGCAACGGAACTGGAAAATGCGTTGATCTGTGAAAAGGAAGGAGAAAGGAGGGAGGCAGTCCAACAACGCGCCGGCAGAAGGCGCTCAGCACAGGCACGCACCGGCATCCCCCCCCCCCCCCTCCCGGGGCCGGCCGCCCCCCTGCCCCCGGCGCCAGCGGCCCGCCCCCCCCGCGCCTGCCGCCCTGGGGGCCGCGCTGCTGCTGGTGCTGCTGCTGCTGCTGCTGCTGCTGTTGCTTCTGGACCGCGCCGGCCAAGGGGGGTTGGAAGGCGCTTCCCACCTCCGCTATCCTGCGGTAGGGAGCAGGGGCAGCAATGCAGGTGCAAGGATTGCATGAAAAGAATAGGGGCCGGTACGGGCCTGGGCAAGAGCCTGCATGCAAGGCTGCTGCCGCCGCGCGGCACTGCATCTTCTTCTACAGCCCATTGCCGCCACCACCAGGCCGCCCCAACGCATGAAGGGAGCCGCTAGGTGGCCTGTCAAGCTCACCCTCCTCTACTCCTCCCCACCAATCCCATGCACCCACCCCCCGGTCCAGCCCTGCACCCACCGCAAGTTGAGCTCCTCCCTCAGCGCGTTGCTCCAGGCCAGCACATACTGCTGGCAGCCGGCAAAGCCGTCGGGCACGGCCACCCGGCGTGCCGGCCGGGCGCTTTCCTCGGCGCCGGGCCAGCCCAGCTGCACCGTGCCATCCACCTCCCGGTTCCAGCCGGCGGCGGCGGGTGCCGGCGCCGCCCGCGCCGCTGCCTGCACCGCCAGCCGCCGGCCAGCGGCTCCAGGGGCGATGGCAGCCGGAGGCTTCCAGCCCCCGCCGCCACCGGCTGCTTGGGCCGCTGCCGGGCAGCCGCCCTGCACCTGCTGCCGCTGTTGCGCGGCCGGTACCGCGTGCGCCTGCCAGGCCGGGCGCAGCGGCGGCTGGCCGGGCTGGGCGTGGGGCGGCCGCACAATGGGGCGGAAGCTACCTGCTGCAGCTGCTGCCGCTGCGGCTGGCAGGGAGCCGCTAGGCGACCTGCCAAGCTCACCCTCCTCAGGTCCTCCCACTGGCGCCTGCGCCGCTCCCACCGCGGCCTGCCCCGCACGCTGCCAGATCGGGCGCTGCTGCCTGCCGCCCTGCTGTGCAGGCGCTGCCGACATGGGGGCTGGGAGCTGCCGCTGCCACAGGTGCTGCCGGGCAGCTGCCGGTCCCGGGCCGCAGGCGGCTGCCGCGGCTGGTGCCGGTGTTGCCTCGGCGTCGTGGACGCCCGCCTCGAGTGCCGCCCCGCAGCCCATCCCATCCTCCTCCTCGTCTTGCACGAAGCTGCTCCACCGCGCCGCGGGCCGGGCAGCCGCAGGCGGCGGCGCAGCGTGCCCAGCCGACACCACTAGAGGCGCTCCCATTGGGGCAGCAGGGGTGCCGCTGCTGCCACCGCCGACAGCAGCAGAGGGCTGGATCCGCTGCCGCTTGGCTGCCGGCGCTGGCGCTGCCGCGGGTGCGACGGGAGCCTCCCCGGTCAGCAGGCGCAGGATGTCCTCGTCTGCGGCAGCGCAGCAATGGAGCCGGCTTGAGCAGCGATGGGCACAGGGCGAGCAGGCTGGCTGGGCACGCAGGGAGGGCTGCCGCCCTGCACAGCACGCTGCACGGCAGCACCCAGCAGCTCAGAAACCGGCAGCACCCACCCGACCGCAGGGCCGCTGCTGCAGGCGCCGCCGGTAGCGTGTGTACGGGATGAGGCATGGCTGGCATTCGGGCCGGTGCCGTGAACTGCCGCCGGCGGGGCTCCGGCTGGTGGGCCAGCGCCGTGCAGTCCCCTTGTGGCTGGTCAAAGGCTGCCCGCGGCGCCGCTGGCTCGAGTGGTGCTGCTGCAGCCGCTGCAGCTGCCGCCGCAGCTGGCCTTGGCGCCTTGAACGCATGCTTCCTGCTGCCGCCGCTGCCGCGCAGCCCTGCAGCCGCCGGGCGCACGAGCCGCGGCTGGGCGGCGGCGGCGGCCGCCGGCGCGGGTGCGGGTGCAGCGGGGGCTGCCGCTGGCTGGCCGCCGCCGCTGCTGGCCTCGCCGCTCATGTCTCGTGGGTCGCAGGCCACATCCACGTGCACAATCACGCTCTGTCCAAAGCCCTGTTTCAGCTCCAAGCCCTCCTCCAGCACCTGACCAGCCGCCAGGCGGCCCAGCGCCACCACCCCGCCAGCCTCATTGAGCAGCCTGGCATCCCTGCCCGCCTGCGTGACAAAGCCGTCCAGCCACTTGCGGTTCTTGGGCTTCTTGTGGCCGTCGCGGGTGAACGTGGCACGGAAGCAGCAGGCCGCCGCCGCCATATTGCCGCCGCGCCGCCCGCCGGCGGCGACGGTCGCCTAGCGGTGTTGCAGCACTTCTTTCTCGCCGCGGCGCGACGCCTATTCAATTGCCAGCCGCGGAAACGGTAGCTTGAGCCCCAGGCGCGATGATTGCAGCGTGAAAAAGAGATCGCCGTGCCGGGCGGGAGCCCAGCGTCAGCTCGTGGTCATTGGATGAGCCTGTTGCGATTGGTGGGCGTTGCGTCCAAATGGCCGCCACTTGCACAGCGCGCCCAGCAGGGCGACGACCGGCAGTCCTCCGCCAGTCGGCGACCGCCGCTTCGGTCTGGTGCATTACATCAGTGTTCGGAAATGTTGTGAATACATCGTGATAATAACATCAGTCAACAATAATCACAGATAAATATTAAAGACAAGCATGAACATGTACACCAACAGAGCGGCCGCGGCACACGAGGTGCGTGGGCCGGCGGCAGACGTCGGCGACGGCGCTGGCGCAGCTGCCGCAGGCGGCGCCGCCGCGCCAGCGGCGCACAGGGGCGCGCTGGCGGTGAGGTTGCAGTTCACGATGCGGCCGTCCCCCGTGGTGGTGATGGGCGAGAACTGCTGGAAGTATGCGGTCAGGATCTGGGTGATGGGGGTGCTGGCATCCAGCACCGTGGGCGCGTCCCCCACCATAGTATAAAAGTCGCCGCCGCCCGCCAGGAAGTTGTTGGTCACCAGCAGCATGTCGGCACCGTCCAGCTGGCCCAGCGGGGCGGCGGTGCCGTCGGGCAGCTGCACCTGGGCCGCCACCAGGCGGGAGTCGGTCGGGCGGGACGGGTCAAAGGCGTACCGCAGGCCCCCGACCTGCGGGAAGCGCCCCGCCGCATCCTCGTCCCCCGTCCACCCCTCCAGCCCGGAGTTCAGGGCGGCGTCCAGGACGCTGCCGTTGATCAGCTTGACCACCAGCCAGTCGCCAAACGGCTCCACATCGTTGATCTGGCCAGCAGTCACTTTGCCCGCGAGGATGCTGGCCCTGCGGGCAGATGCAGGAGCGGGTGGGATGGGGGTGGTTGAGGGTCGGGGCGGTGAGGACGTGTATGGCGTGTGTGTGTGTGCAGAGGATCAGGTTTCAGCAAGCTTTGATGTGGTGAGGTAGTGGAAAGGACGACCCGAAGCAGGCAGGGAGCAGTTGGGCAGCAGCTTTGCGCACGAGGCGCCCCTCCCAGCAGGCCGCTCACCGGATGGAGCCGCCGCTGTAGACGCAGACGGCGGGGGTGTCGGGGAAGGCGGCCATCAGGGAGGTCTTGTTGGCCACGTGCCACAGCAGGGCATCGCAGGTCAGGTCCCCCAGGTTGGTCTCCTCGCCTCGCACATCCCCCCGCTCCCCGTCCAGCAGTACCGTGGAGTTGCCCACGGTGGTGGCGTACAGCTGGTCTATCGGGCCTGTCAGCGACTCGACCCGGCTGGCAACCTCGGGGTCCTCTGCAGCGCACAGACCCGGATTGGGTGGGCAGCAGTCATGAGGGGCCAGGTGAGGCCAGGGCTGCCCTCCAGCCCCTGGCTCACGCGCTCCAGAGGCAGCTACAGGCTGTTGTCAGGCAGCTAGCTGCCAGGACTCGGGGCGGGGCGCGGCGCCGCGGGGTGGAGCGCGGCCGCCGCACCTGCCACAGGGTTGGTGGAGTTGGCGCCGCCCAGCAGCAGAGGGCTTCCGGAGGCAGTCAGCTGGCCCTCCACTGGATCCCAGCTGGCTTGCAGCACGCCCAGGTAGCTGTCAGCAAGAGGAGAGAAGCGGCATGTGAGCGGGGAGCAGGAGGAAGGGACCGCCGACTGGTGTGGTGTACCCCTGCCCCAGTGTGAGCAAGCGTGGCATCCTGCGCAAGCCCGGCCGGCCGCCAGCAGCACACCACCGTGTGGCCCACAGCGCCTGGACTATGGGGATGGTCTTGTTGCCATCTGCCGCCAGGATGAGCGTAGGGTAGGGGCCCAGCACATCAGAGCTCTCGTTGGTGGGCGGCGAGGTGAGGATGGGCGGCGCCATGCTGCCCACCTGCTGCTTGCCCACAGGCGGCGGCGTGCCGTACAGCAGCGTGTGGCTGTGCCCGCCTGCAGGCGAGCATGGGGCAGGGCAAGAAGACCTCGATGGCCGCCTGCCTACCCGCCTGCGCCTGCCTGTCTGCGCCGCCCGCCCAGGCATGCACGCAACAGCGACCGGCACGCACAGGCCACCCTATCCGGCGCCTTGCCGCCTCACCGACGATGAGGTCCAAGTCGGCAGCGGATGGGTCTGCCGCCAGCAGCTGGTCGTCGGGAAAACCGATGTGGGTGAGTGCGACGATGATCTGGGCGCCATCTGCCTTGGCGTCAGCCACACACCCGGGCAGCGTCTCATTGTATGGCAGGAAGCGCACGTTGGGGCCTGGGGAGCTCGTCTCTGGGGTGTCTACAGTGGTGAGACCCACCACGCCCACCTTGACGCCGCTGCGAGGGAGCTCCAGTATCGTGTATGGCTGCAGGCAGGCAGGGTTGGGAGGGACAAGCCAGGGCGGCAGGCTGGGGGCCAGCGGCAGCTGCAGAGCCCTTGCCGGAGCAGGGTGCTGCAGCACGGGATATGCCTGGCGAGATGCGCAGGCAGGGAGCATTTCGCTGGTTTAAAAAGAAAAGAAGAAGAAAACATGCCCAACCTGCACCAGCCCGTCCAGCTCGGGCTCCTGGCTGGTGTCCAGGTTGCAGGAGATGACGGGAAAGGTGGCGTTCCTGATGAACTCGGCGAGCACGGCGGGGCCCGAATCGAACTCGTGGTTGCCGACGGTGAACGCCTGAAGCGGGCGGGAGGAGCCTCTAAGGGTTCAGGCAGCAGTAGACTCGAGGCAGCAGTCAGGCTCAAGGCAGCGGTAGGCTCAAGGTTTCTGCAAAGCATAGCGCCCCACCTGCACCCCCAGCTCCTCCAGGAACCCCGGCGCGATCTGGATGCCCTGCGACGTGTACACCTCATCCCAGACCGTGCCCGTGAACTGGTCGCCGGCGTGCAGCACGAGCGTGTCTTTGCCCGCCGCATCCGCCGCCGCCTTGGCGTCCTGGATGGCGGTCGCCAGGCGCGCCATGCCGCCAAAGCAGGCCGTGCCCTGTGTCCCGTTGCACTGCGGCCCGTAGTACTGGTCTGTGGGCTCGTACCTGCACCAGCACTGCTTTTTATGTTGGTGTGCTGGGCGGCTCGTGGGCGGGACGGCGGCGGGAGGGCGGGAGGGCGGGCATTCCGCGCATACCTGGCATGGATGTCATTGACGTGCAAAACGGCGAATTCCACAGGTTGTGCTGCGGTGAGGCTAGCCGCAAGCAGCACTGCGGCGAGCATCGGGTGTTTGAGCATGGCCAGTGGGGCGTCAGCGGCTGGGGGAGCTTGCAAGCGAAGTGCAAACGAGTGCCAGAAGAAGATGAAGAGAATGCCGCGCTAGGGTGAATCGGGGCGGCATGCCCGACTGGCCTGCCAGCTGGCAGCGTCGCGCCGCCGGCAGAGAGTATGGGGTGTGCTGAAAAACTTGCCCTCAGGGATGTACAGATTGGTGCTGCAGGAGTTGGGACGGCTTCTTGCGTGCACTCCTGAAGGAACAGTTGCAGAGTGGCAGCCTTTGCAGGGTTGCGCCAGATGTCCCAAAATGGGAACCCCCGCCTTGGCTGAGGTGGCGGGTGTCCAGAGTGCTGTGGGGCACCAGCACAGTGGACCGCAATTCCGCGCACAGTGTATCCTGTGTCTGGACTGCGCTCCTTGATCAATATGATACATGCATGGCATGGTATTGTGCACCTCAGCTCAAGCGCTGCCCCGCCGCCGCCGACGGTCAAACGCTGCCGGCAACCATCTGTAAGAGCAGGCAGCGGGTCTAGTCGAAGTCTAGTAGCAGCCGGAGCCCGGCTGCGGCCAGTCAATGGATTTTATTACACAACTTCCCAAGACACCCCGAGGCTACGACGCAATTATGGTGGTGGTGGACAAGCTGACAAAAATGGTACATCTCACGGCCACTCACACTACTGCAACTGCACCTAGTACTGCAGAGTTGTACTTCAACAACATCAGCCGACTGCACGGCCTTCAGAGCAGCATTGTGAGCGACAGGGACAGCAAGTTCACCAGTCGCTTCTGGGAGGCTCTGATGGAGCTTTTCGGCACCAAACTCAAACGATCTACAGCGTACCACCCCCAGACGGATGGCCAAACTGAGCGCACCAACCGCACACTGGAGGAAATGCTGCGAGCCTACGTGTCTGATCGGCACGACGACTGGGACACCAGGCTGGCACCGGCGGAGTTTGCTATCAACAATGCGGTGAACTCAAGCACCAAGCAGACCCCCTTCTACCTCAACTACGGCTATCACCCACTCACCCCTGCTACACTGGGAGTGCATCGCCTACACGGCAGCACCAACCAGGTGGCAACAGAATTCTACCAACGCATGCAGACTGACCTGGAAGCAGCCAGGCAACAACTGGCAGCAGCACAGCAGCGGCAAGCACACTACGCCAACCTCAAACGGCAGGACGCTGCCTTCGACGTGGGCGACCGAGTGCTTCTGTCCACTGCCAACCTCCGGCTGCGCAGCGACGGGCCTGCATCCAAGTTCAATGTCAAGTGGACAGGACCCTTCACCATCCTGGAGCGAGTCGGGGCTGTAGCTTATCGTCTCGACCTGCCTGCCACAATGAAAATCCACCCTGTCTTCCACATATCACTACTCAAGCCGTACTTCCACGACGAGACAACACCAGAGCGGCAAGAGACTCAGCTGCGACCGCCCCCAATTATCAATGATGATGTCTACCTGGTATACAGGCTGCTACGCAAACGCACCATCACTGAGGGCGGGCGGCAGCTGGCGCAGTACTTAGTCCTCTGGCAAGGTTACCCACTCAGCGAGGCGACTTGGGAGCCGGCCAAATCTTCTAGGTTCCGATGTTCGCAAAATGAAGCAAGAGCTAGACCAGACCAAGCCAGCGCCTGCAGCAAGCACCACTGCACAGCGCACGGCGGACAACAAAGACACCCACATGACTTCACCAACATCTACACAGCACGAACAGCCTGCGCGAACACCTGCTGCTCGGACCAGCACACGCCAGCGGCGCACGCCAGCGTGGCGTCGCGGCTATGACGTCTGATCGACTTCTTGTCACACAAATGGGTCGCGGCCATCATTGCGGCTAAGGAGGCTGTGATTGCTGAGCAGCGCGAGCGGATTGTGCTGCTTGAGTTCCTACGGGGCAGCATCGCACGAGCACCTGCCTCCAAGCGGCAGCGCCTCACCACCGACACCACCGCCACCGGCAGCGGCGCGCCCACCGGCGACGCATCCGACGCCACGGAGGACGCGGCCTGAGGCGGCAACTAGCAACACCCAGAGACTGCGGCAGAAGCGGCGGCATGGGCACAAGCTGTGAGGGCACAGCTTTCAGATGAGGGGAAGGATTGCAGCAGCGGCAGCAGCAGACGGCGCCCTGCTGTGCCAGCTGCGAGACAGCAACTGAGTCTTACACTCTCGCTACTGTTGGGTAGTTGCGTTCCGCGGGGGTGAGCTTGCGAGAGTAGAATGCTATTGGCTGCAGGCCCTTGCCGTGGTCTTGACTGATGACGCCGCCCAGTGCTCTGCCGGACGCGTCAGTGGTGAGCACAAAGGGCTTCTCGGGGTCAGGATAGGCCAGCACAGGTGTGGTTGTGATACTATGCTGCAGTTTCGTGAATGCAGCTTCTTGGTCTGGTCCCCATGTCCAGGGAACAGTCTTGGACAGTAGAGTCGTTAGGGGGTCAGCAATGTGGGAGAAGTGGTGAACAAAGTGCCGGTAGTAACCTGCCAGTCCCAGGAATGCAGACACCTCCGTCGCATTCGTAGGGGCAGGCCAGTTCAGGATAGCCTGAACCTTGCCGTCATCTAAGCTCTTGCCCGCTGCATTGATAACATGTCCTAAGAACTTCACTTCTGGCTGGAACCAGTCACATTTGCTATCCTTAATGTAGAGCTGGTTGTCTTGTAATTTCTTGAGCACTATCTCCACATGCCGAGCATGCTCCTCTACGCTACTGCTGTATATCAGTATATCATCTAGAAAACACACCATCCACTGATCAAGGTACTCTCGAAACACGTCGTTGATCAGGGTCTGGAAGGTAGCTGGTGCGTTGCACAGCCCGAAGGGCAGGACTGTGTACTCGAAGAGTCCCCATCTAGTTTTAAAGGCAGTCATTGGTATGCTGTCCTCTTTCATTCTGATCTGGTTGTAGCCGGCTCGCAGGTCTATAGATGTAAAGATGCTGCCCTTGATCTGGTCCAATAACTCATCGATGCGAGGTAGGGCGGTCCGGTTCTTGACGGTCAAAGCATTAACAGCCCTGTAATCGATGCACATTCTCATAGTGCCATCCTTTTTCTTAACAAACAGGACTGGACTGCCCCAGGGTGAAGTGCTGGGTCTAATGAATCCTTTCTTGAGTCCTTCTTCAATCTGTCGGTGGCATTCAGCCTGTTCCTCGTAAGACAGACGGTAATATTTCTGGTTTGGGGGCTGGGCATCTGGAGTGAGCTCTATTTTGTGGTCATGTCTCCCCCTAGATGGTGGCAGATGGTCAGGAAGCTCATCAGGCATGACGGCTGCGTACTTGCTCTTCAGCCGTTTCACATGCTGGTCAATCAGCTCTTGTTCTCGAGGAGAAAATGTGGTTGGGGTACGGTCGGTACCGTCCGGAAAATCTGCTGCCGCTGTCGGGTAAGACTCATTGGTGTCGTCCCCTTCAGAGATATCTGGTGGCTCCTCTTCTGGTTGTGCCCGTACCACAGCAAGAAACAGCTTAGCGCCGCGTTGCATGCTGTGGCATACTTGTAGTGCCGGCAGGGCGGTGGTTGACTACTGGCTGGCCAGCGCCAGCCTCCTGCCGCGGCTGCCCACCATGGCGGTGGACAGCTGGGGCCTGGCAGCGCAGCACTCCGACCACGCAACGCTCCTGCTGGAGCTAGCAGCACCCCCGGCGGTACAGCGGGACAGCACGGCGCAGCAGGAGCACACCTCCGCACCCCCGCAGCAGCGCCAATTCGAGCTGGGGACAGCTGAGCAGCTGGCAGCAGCCGTGGCGCTCCTCGCAGGCACGCAGCGGCAGCGGAGTCAGCGGCCAGCCCTGCAGCCCTGGAGCAGCTGGCAGCGGCATTTGCTGAGCTCATGGTGGAGACCCTGGATGGCGCAGGCATGCGGCAGCGCAGCAGCAACGGCGGCGCCCAGCGACCACACTGCCTCCCCCGCAGCCTACAACGGCAGTACGGCATCCGCGACGCAAGAAGGGCGCAACGCAATGCGGTGCAGCAGGCAGCTGTTGCGCAGCAACGTGGCATCGGCCCTGAGCAGCAGGACGCAGCCCTGCGGCGGGAGGTGGGACGCTGCCGCAACCGCCTGAAGCGCCGGCTGGTGGCAGCGTGGCACAAGTGCCAAGCCCTCCGCGGCGAGAAGCTGGAGCAGCTGGCCAAAACGGACCCACAAGCCTTCTTCTTCAGGCTCAAGCCCCAAGCCGCCAAGCAGCTGAACCTGGTGCCGGAGGACGTGGCGCGCCACTTCCAGCACCTGCTGGGCACCGCCGCCCAGCCGCCAGCACATCGGCCCCGCA